>NC_091130.1:16587858-16637858 GCF_040183065.1 Periplaneta americana
AAAAAAAAAAAAAAAAAAAAAAAAAACATCGCTTATACTGTTGAACTTCAGTGTAAGAACCAATTTGAGACTTTAGATGCAGTATTTCAGGAACAAAACGAAATATAAGATTTTAGTATCAAATATAGACTGGTTCACACTAAATCGGTAACGGAAACGACAACGAGAACGAGAACGGAAATACTGTTAAATACATTTATTTTAAAATTATTTCCGTTCTCGTTCTCGTTCTCGTTGTTATTTCCGTTCCCGGTTTATTGTGAACAAGCCTTAAGTGACACAATTTAACATTACCGGTATATATTACGTGCATTCCAAAACAATCTACTTTGTTATGTTTTCAATTAGATTTCTGAGCTTTCGTCAGAAAACAGCTTTCGCTCAGGTAAATACCATCGGGCTTTTATACAGAGTGGAAGTGAAATAACCCTGCAAATTTTCAGAACGAATATCTCATATCCATCCACGAGATCCATAGTCCGATTACGCAAATTTCATATTTATGTTCTTGTTTCTTTGTTTCAGGTACGCACTGGTGAATGCAGCTTCTATGCATGAGGGGAACAGAGATCGATGACGTAAGTAGATGTCCCGCTTAGTAATGGAATGTTTTTAAGAAAGACTACACAAGTTCAACTGATATACAGGGTGGTTCAGAAAAGACTTTACAACTTTTGAAGCTTACGAAAATTTATTGAGAAGACTTACATGAATAGTTTTAATGTCATTTGATAGCAGAACACATCAAGTTTACACACAAACATTCAATGTGGTACATTGTAACTGTTATTGGTCATACGGCAAACATCCCATCTGGAGTTAATTTCTACCCAAACACGAAGCCGTATATCCGGTGTCACTTCTGCAACTGCAGTAATATGTTACATCAGGCATGTAAATTGATGCCCACAGGAGCAAGCGTGCGCTTTAGAGCCCAGGAGAGCCTGAGCGCTTTACAGCGGAAAGGAAAGAGACAGACGAAAGAGGTGGTATATGCCGCTTGGTCGAGCTATATTCAGGGATGGCCAGCACTGATTCAATAGATAAAGGGAAGAGAACTTATTAAAACTGTAGCCATGTTAATTTTTAGATTTGCCTGAGAAGTATAAATACATTATAAGAATGTAAGTTTTAATTTTAATGCTCATTCTTCACAAGTTTGATTTTTTTATTCAAAATAAATATTTTCTCAACTTTTCGTATAGAAAAGTGAAATTTTCAGGTATAGGCCTATTTATTTAGTAGCCTTACAGAATGTTTTCGTAAATCTAATATACCGTAAATACGTATTACTGAAGATAGTGTGTTGAAAATTTTGAAAATATTCGCAAGGAAATTGTTTTTAAGGAAATGAATTAACAAAGCAACTACTGTTACATCATAAGCAAAAGATACGTGCCCATGTGTTGTAAAAATGTCAGGTCTATAGCTTCAGCAGATTTCGAGAAAATAATTTAATATTCTGATGATAGGAAGTTGCTCATAAATATCTCCTTAAAAGCATAATGCGATATGAGTTTTGTTATGTAATATTAGTTACACTTAAAACAGATACAGTACCTAGGTAACTTTGCTTTGTACTGTAATATTGTTTTGATTAGTTTATTGATTACTTTTGTAAGCCTAAAGATACCATCAATATAAATTCCAACTTATCATGTCATACTCAATCTCTTTCTTTGGAATATCACTTTCTTTAAGAATGATGTGTTTCATCCACTTAATACAGTATAATATTATAGTACTATGGTTCTTAACTCTCTGTTATGTTATTAAGATTTAAAACACAAGTGCAATATTAAGAAATCAGTGTTAGTACTTTTGTTTTACAGACAATATAGATAATATTAAACAGAAAGAAGCCATATAAAAATAACGACATAAAATTTCACGTTCCGTTTGAAGTTTGTGCACCACTGTTTTCTTAATCCTCTTTCCATACTTAGCGCTTGCTGCCCGCGCACGAAGTCAAGGTCAGAAAAATGCGCTTGCTTTGACATCACTGTGTTACATCATCGTACATCGATATGCTTTCAAGTGCAAACGTCTCTGTAAGATGTGCCAAACTATTGGTTGTGGAACGCCAGCCTCTCGAGAAGCACGCCAAGTTGATTTCGAAGGGTTGCGAACAAAGCTATCTTCCACTTGTTCGATGACTACTTCAGCAATACGTGGGCATACTGAAGATTTGTTATGGCCAACAGAACCACCATTCATAACAAAATACTTGTTATAGATTTTGTTTCTTCAAATCAAAACACACAGCGACCACGCTCTGTAATTGTGAAAGCAGCCATTTCGAAATGAACGCCACTAGCGCTCTCGATGATAGAATTCTGTACTACGAAACTAAAACTTGATGTGCTCGGCTATCAAATGAAATTTAACGCAATGATGAAGGGTGGGCAACTCGTGCTCTCAAAGTGTCAACACAACCTCAGTGCAGGTAGAACGGATTCTGTACTAGCTGTAGTGTCTGTATGCGGTTCTTGCAAGACACAAGTTCGCTCCCGTCTGCAGTAAGTGGCGGCTCGTTTTAAGTGAAAAACAATATAATCCGATCAGATCATTTCTCTTTAGTGATGAGTGGATTTTTTTTATTAAGATGGAAGGTAAAGCTTATATTATGTTCTATTACACTTTCTTAAGCATGGCATTTTATGTTACAAATAAAAAGTGAAGATTTTAGTAAAGAAATACTGTCTAGAGCTGCTTTAGAACAGCTAAAGATAAAAATGGGATATCAACAAGGTGAGACTGATAACAAATATCGTTAGCACGTTGTGCGTGCGAGTTGCAGAATTGCACGACATATGATCGCCTAGCTAAGAGCATTTATGGATAAATTTGAAATTGGCAGTATCATGTAGAACATAGACAACTTCACTCTCTTTGACTATAAACTGTCTTGAAGAGTGATAAGCAGGCTTCGTCCTAGGGACACAAAGTAATCAGTATGAGGTTTAGAGTACACGGAATATAAATGACGTCATGACCCGTGTGGAGGGGTGACTACAACAGCACAGGTGGGTCCGTAATGTGCATTACCGTTTTGTGTATTGCTGCTTGGCTGCGGTACGTGTAACAGGCTTCGACGTAGGGACACCTGATTGAAGGTTACAACTCACGTTAATACTTTAATGGTAGACATTTATTGTCTACACTAGGAATGTACTGTATATACTGCATCTGTACAGGGTGAAATATATTTTGTGGCGTACTGTGACGGACTGTTTACATGTTGAGAGACGAAGTAACGGCGCTCTCCACTTCCACTCCACTCGACCAACAGAACACTATCATCCGTGCGTTTTGAACTTCATGCGTTTCTGTGCCCAGGACCGAAGCCTGAAGATAAGAAAATCTTCTTATCAAATATAAGACCCTACTTCAAGATCTACAACAGAATTCACTGGTAAGTTTAGAGAAACAGTAACAATTGACAAGGAATCGAGATTTTTATTAAATACTTTTGGCTTACAGCCGATAGAAAGTCCTGAAAGTTTATAGCTTCAATCGATAGATCTACAGAACAGCACGCCACTCAGATTCCAGGGAAATCAGGAATCGAACTGTTGGTAATGTTTTCCAATGCATAAAATGACAATCGATACGAACAGCTGTTAGAGGGTCGGCCATTTTTTCTCTATATACAAAGCTTGAACAAGCGGTTTCGTGTATATAACTACTGTAAAGCAATTCTCATGTATAGTTACAGGCTATTTTTACATCCATCGCTTATGCATGGTTCATTAGTAACGTTTTCTGTCCCGACTCTGAATAAGTCTCGTATAAAAACTATACTTACTTACTTACTTACTTACTGGCTTTTAAGGAACCCGGAGGTTCATTGCCGCCCTCACATAAGCCCGCCATTGGTCTCTATCCTGAGCAAGATTAATCCATTCTCTATCATCATATCCCACCTCCCTCAAATCCATTTTAATATTATCTTCCCATCTACGTTTCGGCTTCCCTAAAGGTCTTTTTCCCTCCGGCCTCCCAACTAATACTCTATATGCATTTCTGGATTCGCCCATACGTGCTACATGCCCTGCCCATCTCGAACGTCTGGATTTAATGTTCCCGTATAAAAACTATATAGATGTTTTATTAGTAAGACCTCTAATGTATAAAAATAAATCTTAAGACAAGACTTTTTAATTTTTCCAAACTCATCGTTTTTCCGCCTGTCCGGATTAAGCAAAGTCCGGCTTATCGGGGTCCGAAATAACGAGAATTTACCGTATTAAACTTCTTTAAATTAAAAGCAATGAAATGATTTTTTCAAGTCTATAAAACTTAATGAATGTGCGTCTAACGTATTCAATTGATTTATACAGGGTGTTAAGAAAAAGTAACCAATATTTTAGGAGGTGCTAGTATGCATCAAAACAAGAAAATAATGTATAATAAACATGGGTCCTACAACACATACTTTCTGAGATCTGAACACTTGCTAATAGGAGGTGCTCAATGTGACATCTATTCATGGCAATGCATTCCTCTCCCCCTCGGCGTAAGGAGTCACGCACTCTTTGAAATTTGTTTTAATACGTTAATAAGAAAGACCTGATAACGATCCCCAGTTAATCTCTGTGGTAGCACGTATGGCCCTATTAAGCTATCACCAAGAACGCCTGCCCATAAGTTGATTGAGAATCGGTGCTTATGCCTTTTTTTTCTCAACTCCATAGGGATTTTCATCAGCCTATATATGCTATTACGAAAATTCACAACACCATCTCTGCTGAACTCCGTCCATATCTGCAACCACACTTTTGTTTTCAGTATTCCTTGCGACGTATCATTCCATGCCAGGGTTGTCAACTACGCTATGATTATCTGGTAGTCTGCTGTATTGTAGGGCAGAGAAATACATTGTTATGAATGGACGTCACATTTAGCACCTCCTATGAACAAATGTTCAGATCTCAGAAAGTATGTGTTATAGGAACCATGTTTATTAGACATTATTTTCATGTTTTTATGCATACTATCACCTCATAAAATATTGGATCCTTTTTTTAACATCCTATATAGAATACAATTTGTTTGTTTGTTTGTTTGTTCGTTCCTTTGTATTGTTATTTATTTGTTTATTTATTTATTCATTCACTTATTTATTTATTTATTTATTTATATATTTATGTCTATAACAGGACAAAATCCCAATTACAGTAGACAGTACAAATAGTTGCTTAGAACACAAGAAAATGTAGACAAATACAGGAAAAAGGAGATAAAAACAGATGCAAGATACAGGTATAAATAGAAATGGAAACTGAATATATACAAAAAAGATGAATACATACGTAAAAAAAGAGATGAATTGAAATATATAATTAACAGTGAATGCTATAGCAATTCTTTTAACATCTTGTATAAAATAAGATACAGAAACTTTAACAATCGTCATTGCTATACTAAAGTTTTGTCTAAGTTATATAGTATACTGGATCTATTACGAGCAAATGAGCGGCAGACTTTTAAGTTATAATGTGACTAGGACGGAAATAGTAATATGCGTTACAAGAGCGGTATGTTGAAGTTTTCATGTTCGAGGAAAAGTTTGAAAAAGCGAAACGTAGTTGAGCTTTTTTAACTTCCGAGAATTGAAAGAAAACATACCGCTCGTGTATCGTACATTATTTTGTGCGAAGATCGTTTATCGCATACCTGAAAGAGGAATTTCTAATTAGTTGCAATGAAATCTCCATCTTGGTTTCTGTTCAATGACGGCAAATTTGCAAAACAAAAATATCTATCTTCAACATTGTTGCTTTAAAATGTTTTGTGCAAGATCGTGCGTATTTGCTTGGTTTCCGCACAAAACCAATCCGCGGAAAGTCTAAAATACCACATTCAGTATTCCTAACCTAACACACATAACAATTTACCTCTTCTTACCGCTTAAGTGACATATTGATTTTACTGCTTTAGGCTTTTAACATATTATTTTTAGAGACGTTCAATATAGTAATAATTATAAATTGGAAACTTACCACTGCAATTTCACCTAAGTTGCACTCTTAATTATATTGTTTTTAAATATTTGCAAAATTTAAGTAAACTCTACAACTCCACTAAAGTTACTGCATTCGTGATGCAAGCAACATTAAGGAAGCCGTGAAAAAATCAACAAGATTCCAGACTCATCATAGACTGGGGGGGGGGGAAAGACAGACGTATATCACGACCTGCTGAAGTATAGTAAACAGAGAACAATTTAAAGCAACAATGTTGAAGATAGATATTTTTGTTTTGCAAATTTTCCGTCATTGAACAGAAACCAAGATGGAGATTTCATTGCAACTAATTAGAAATTGCTCTTTCAGGTATGTAATAAACGATCTTCGCACAAAATAATGTACGATACACGAGCGGTATGTTTTCTTTCAATTCTCGGAAATTAAAAAAACTCAACTACGTTTCGCTTTTTCAAACTTTTCCTCGAACATGAAAACTTCAACATACCGCTCTTGTAACGCATATTACTATTCTGTGTTTACTATACTCCAGCAGGCCGTGATATACGTCTGTCTTTTTTTCCCCCAGTCTATAAATGCGAACTTAAAACAAGCGGTAAAGTTATGTAATGATTTATTTTTCATTTTAACTTGCATCACGAATGCAGTAACTTTAGTGGAGTTGTAGAGTTTACTTAATTTTTGCAAATATTTAAAAACAATAATTAACAGTGCAATTTACCTGAAATTGCAGTGGTAAGTTGCCAATTTATAATTATTACTATATTGAACGTCTCTAAAAATAATATGTTAAAAGCCTAAAGCAGTAAAATCAATATATCACTTAAGTGGTAAGAAGAGGGAAATTGTTATGAGTGTTAGGTTGGGAATACTGAATGTGGAATTTTAGACTTTCCGCGGATTGGTTTTGTGCGGAAACCAAGCAAATACTCACGATCTCGCACAAAAGTTTAATGTCTCACGTGAGACAAACTGAATTTCGCAACACGTACTCTGAAAACATTTGAGACAACTAAAAGGAAGGCGTGTGCTGTAATAAAATATTAAATGTAGTACCGGTAGTATTTAATTTTTGACCCAGTAACTGTACGTACTTCTTTGACAGTACAAAATTAATGGCATCGAAGCCACGAACGGTCGTTTGCATCGACACTTTTCACTGAAGGAACGCTTTTAAAACTTAATCAATTACTACCAACAACGACTGACAATTACACAATATGAATCTGCGTAATTTTCAAAATCGTATAGCAAAGTTAACGACAAAACGATTACCAATTCCAATTTTCTGCATTAAGATGGTCATTGAAAACGGACTAAAATATAATTGTACATTCTAATTTGTAAATTGAAGTCCCATTTTTATGCAAATTCTATTTTTAGAACAAGTTTCGCGACAAACGGTTTGTTCTTTCATGTGAATCTAGATGTTAAACATTGCCAGTTGAATGCAGTTAGCTATTCAGTTGTTAATATTTGAGTAAGGGGGGACAGAACGAGATTACGCTAGGTTCTGATCAGACAGGGTAGCAATCAAACGTGCCGTGCTGATGAAAACTGTGGCCGTCATGGGAGTGGTATGAAAAAAACAGTCGAGTTTGTGTGACGTAGCGGGCAGCAGCTACAGCAACTCGTTGCGTTTTATATATTTATTGCCACCCCCCATCCATTCTGCTACTCAATCATTGCCCACTCGCATTCTCTCTCTCTCTCTCTTTCTATCTTCTCTGCTCTCTCACACACGCACTCTCACTCTCTGTTTTATTTCTCTGTCCACGTTGACATTGAAGAGTCTGATGAAACGAGTAACAGTTTTAAATTAGAAACTAAAGTTATAAAACTATTTCGCATTGTCTGTAATGAGGCGATATTAGCAATCCTAGTGGTTATCAACTATCTATGGATGCATATTTACTACGTATTGAGCTTCGTGATTGTATATACTAGACTGTGGCAATACACTGTTTAAATACCATAAATAATAAGGCATAAATCAACTTCTAAAGAGAGTAAAGAATAAGGACACTGTATAATACCTAATACATACTATAGGTCTAGTAAATCGTTTTTATTTCAATACAATCAAATAAAATTCAATTCAAACGCAAACTTACTAGGTACTTGGTCAGTAATTGAGACTCGTTCAGACATGGTTTCTTGTAAATAGTTCTCTTAATCTATCACAAAATATTTCAATATCCGGTAATTTCATCACTATAGAATTTTGTTATTGTAGGTTTAATTCAAATACATAATTAGTATTACAAAATAAATACAAAAATATTCTTTGTTCTTAACTTCTATGATAAAATGTCTAGCTTTCATTAATTAGGTATTCTTGTCGTACTTTAATTTTTATTGTAATTGTAATTGTGAATTTAATATTAATTGTAATGTTATTGTTCATGTTATAGTTGTAATCCCCTGGTAGAGGGGCAGAGAAGGCCTGACGGCCTTATCTCTACCAGGTTAAATAAATAAATACTAAATAAATACGACTAAATACTAAAATCCAATAGAAGGCGCCAGGTGGAGATGACAACGACTTTGTACGCACAGGTTCTTGAAAAAATGGATAAGTAATTTTAAAGAAACTGAAGGAAAGAAGACAGAGGACGGACACTGGAAAGTTTTCTTTTCTCAATGGGACTATCAGGGACTGGAATGCTTTACTTGCAGATTTACTAAAGGATTTACCAATAACCAAGAATAATATGATATTGTGACTTTTAATTCAAAACAATAATACTACTTTTATTCATAACAATAATGGCTTTCTATTTCAGAATTTAAACACTCCAGTCAACAATGGGTATTCCACTCCACACAGCAACACAGTATTCGTTATTGCACTCCACAGACGACAATGACAATTTACTTGGATTATTGAGAACAACAATGTACCCCTAATCTCAATTAATGTTCACAAAGCACTATTTACAAAACAAAACTGTCAGTTCACAGTTCGTTTGCCTTGGCTAGTTCTTCTAGCACATTCACTTATGTTCACATTATATCGAACCCTAGCCTTCCAGAGACAGTCCACTGAACTTCGAACTCAAGATGCGTTGCTTCCGCCTGGACGCTGCCACGGTAGTCAAGTTCACCGCGTGTCGAACCAAAGACTCCTGGAAGCGTTGCTTCCGCCTGGGCGCTGCCGATTCACCAACTGAACTCGCTGTCCAAACTACAACTGGCTTTGCGGCTCTTCTCCTCGAACCCCGGTCTCGAAGGCTGGCTTCCTTGCTCGTTCACTGCTGCATCACAAGACTGACTGAACTGGCTCTCTTCGAAGGCTGCTCGCTTTTATTTGTTAAACCACACTTTGCGAACCTTCGATTTTCGGGAACAATCTGTTTCTCCAGCAATCGGTTCGCGAACTTTCTGAGCCTCCCCACACTCGGAATCCAGACGTTCCCCTTACGTACGTCCCCTCCAATCCGCGCCGGCTGCAGTCTTCTTTCCCGTCGCCGCGCCGCGCTCCAGCACCCGCCGACTTGCGTCCCCCCTCTCCGCCGCCTTCCTTCCGCGCGCCCTCCCTCCTGCCGGACGCGTGCTCGACTCCCGAGGCACCGAGAACTTTCCAGTATGGTTGCCACAATATGATTAAATATTGAAAGCTCTTTCGTCACTGGAAAAGGCGAATATATTTCTGGAACGTACTATACTCACTAACTCAGTGCAGTTTACTATGACCGTAAGGCGACTGTGACTGCTTTAAGGATGGAGGATGGAGCGAAGAAAAATTATCTCCGGCACCGGGAATTAAACCCGGGTTTTCAGCTCTACATGCCGACGCTTTATCCACTAAGCCACACCGGATTGCAGCTCCGACCTTTGGGGAGGCCGAGACGTAGATGGGAGGATAATAATAAAACAGATTTGAGAGTGGTGGGATATGATATTAGAGACTGGATTGATCTTGGACAGGATGGGGATCGATGGCGGGCTTATGTAAGGGCAGTAATGAACCTCCGGGTTCCTTAAAAGCCAGAAGAGTATCCAACATACACATTTTTGGGGGTTTTAATCTCGTCAAACCAATATCGCAGTACCGGGGAACGCACGATCTGTAATATCCGTGTCATCTGAAAGGGGAAGTTTTTATCAAATTAAAATGGGGCATTTGTTTGCTGAAACGCTATTCGCGATGAATCAGATCGGGTTACGGAGAGAGGCAGGACAGCATAGATGCGTCAACATTAATAAAACCAGTTTTCACCTAATTCTATTTAGGTAGCAGAGATTAGATTGAACAAGCAATTTTTGCGTTGCCTTTTCACAGCTGTCACATGTAGGCGGTAGCGCTTACACATGCCACTCTGCTTGTAAATACGCGAGTCTCTTCGCCACGGTACTCGCTTCAAATGATGCCCTATAAATAGTTATGCAACTCATGTTCAAATGGAAACCATATGAGTAAGAGTCAATTTTGTTTATACCAGTATGGATATATGAACGAATGAGAGATGACACCACTATTAATACTTACTTACTTACTTACTGGCTTTTAAGGAACCCGGAGGTTCATTGCCGCCCTCACATAAGCCCGCCATTGGTCCCTATTCTGAGCAAGATTAATCCAGTCTCTACCATCATATCTCACCTCCCTCAAATCCATTTTAATATTATCTTCCGATCTACGTCTCGGTCTCCACAACGGTCTTTTTCCCTCCGGCCTCCCAACTAACACTCTATATGCATTTCTGGATTCGCCCATACGTGCTACATGCCCTGCCCATCTCAAACGTCTAGATTTAATGTCCCTAATTATGTTAGGTGAAGAGTACAATGCGTGCAGCTCTGCGTTGTGTAACTTTCTCCATTCTCCTGTAACTTCATCCCCCTTAGCTCCAAATACTTTCCTAAGAAACTTATTCTCAAATACCCTTAATTTCTGTTCCTCTGTCAAAGTGAGAGTCCAAGTTTCACAGCCATACAGAACAACCGGTAATATAACTGTTTTATAAATTCTAACTTTCAGATTTTTGACAGCAGACTAGATGACAAAAGCTTCTCAACCGAATAATAACAGGCATTTCCCATATTTATTCAGCGTTTAATTTCCTTCCGAGTGTCATTTATATTTGTTACTGTTGCTCCAAGATATTTGAATTTTTCTACCTCTTCGAACCATTTTAAATACAAAAAATTGCATACACGTATTCTTTGTCTGTTTAAATCGAGAAAACATCTTTTTATGTGTTTCTTTTCTCAGATCTTAATGGAATTTATGTGGTCAGAAGACCATACGCTGTCCTACGCCATGTTGGAAATTACCACCACTAATAATAATTGCATACAGCTCAAATGTCAGTTTTCCCTTTTTAGAAATAAATGCCACTCGATAGGAAATTAAACGCAGAATAAATATGGGAAATGCTGTTATTCTGTTGAGAAGCTTTAATCGTCCACCGCTGTGAACTAACGGTTAGGATTCCTGACCGTGAAGCGAGCGGGCTTGATTTCGAATCCTGGTTGGGACAAGTTACCTGGTTGAGTTTTATATCGGAGTTTTCCCTGAACCCATTAAGATCAAATGCTAAGTAACTCTCGGCGCTGGATTCTGGACTCATTTCGCTGTCATTATCACCTTCATTTCATCAGACGCTAGATAACAATAGCAGTTGAAAAAGGGTCGTAAAATAACCAATTAAAAAAAAGCTTTTGTCATTCAGTTTGCTCTCAAAAAATTGTAAGTTAGAATCTATAAAACAGTTATATTACCAGTTGCTCTATATGCCCGTGAAGCTTCGACTCTCACTCTGAGAGAGGAATATACTGTAGGTTAAGAGTGTTAGAGAATAAGGTGTTAAGGAAAATGTTTGAGACTATGAGGGATGAGGTTACAGGAGAATGGAGAAAGTTACACAATGCAGAACTTCACGCATTGTATTATTCACCTGACATAATTAGGAACATTAAATCCAGACGTTTGAGATGGGCAGGGCATTTAGCACGTATGGGCGAATCCAAAAATGCATACAGAGTGTTAGTTGGGAGGCCGGAGGGAATAAGACCTTTGGGGAGGATTAAAATGGATTTGAGGGAGATGAGATATGATGATAGAGAGTGGATTAATCTTGCACAGGACAGGGACCGATGGCGGGCTTATGTGAGGGCGGCAATGAACTTCCGGGTTCCTTAAAAGCCATTTGTAAGTAAGTTGTAAGTATGCACTCGTGAACCTTCGAAGTAGGAATGAAATGGTCTAAGACAGAACACTGTATAATCATAATGTCTGAAGAAAATAATGTACTGTTTTTTATGCTCGACCATGCCGAAATGTACTAATTATACACCTGGTAGCAGTCCTTTAATGCATGTCATTAAAGTACACCTACTCATTAAAGTACATGTCTTCAGCCAATGACAAGTTAGCTTTGTACCGTTATAAAACCGCAAGTATCGATTATTCTCGGATATGTAATCGAAAGAGAATTAGCGAAAAGTCACGGAGGCTGGAAATCCAATACTGTCGCAGAAGGTTATGTTCTGTTACTATAATAATTAGCGTTAATTGTAAATAATATTCAAATAAATTCAAGTTGTCATCTCGTTTTTCAATGTCGAATTCAATAATCAAGGTTATAATATTATAATATTATCAAGTTTAACGGGATTACATCAAGGTCAATGACATTATTGTTCCTCGGAAAAAATCAATACTTTCGCGTCTGCGCACATCCACAATTCACGACCTAGAACAAGGTCACTTCCGATCTTGTCAGATACAAATAAAATGTATACATCTGAATACCGGTAATTTCAAGTTAGAAATATGGTCGAGCATAAAAAGTCGTATGAAGCTCGCCTATAATGGTAATTAAGAAGCTCGTATGAAAATTATGAAACTCGCTTGCGCTCGTTTCATAAACATCCATACTCGCTTCTTAATTACTATCATTATAGGCTCGTTGCATAATGTACTATTTTATTATTGAAAAAGCAGGGTACATACTATTAATTACTAAAAACTCATTAACACGTTGCAATATTAACAAATGTACAAAACGCAATGCAAAATAGTGTAAAAAAAGCATCAATTTCCGGACGACTTGAACCTGCTCTACGTATTTCAATGTAAAAGCGGTTATATTCCCGCGGTCTGGAGAACGTTACGTCTAGAATCTGACCTTGATTTGGACGCGCAAATGAAGACTATAATACGTTGCCTGCTGCGAGAGCCCAGAGACCCGGATCGAGGTTTGAATACTGCACACGTTCTGGATGGGGAAGTGCGGCATAGACAGCGGGGCGCGACTAATTTACGAAGCGCTTCGCACCCCTCCCCACCCCCGAGCAACCCTTCCCCAAACATGCGGCTACACGAGACTGACAGGCTGTTCCAAACAAGTCAGTAGGCTGTGAACTGTAACAACCTTCTGCCGAGTTTAAACCCATCACTGCAACGCATTCGCACTGATTGAGGCTTCCGAATTCTCAAAGAATCATTACTAGCATCTGAACCCCGGCGCGGCGGCGGGACTGACATGTCTGTTACTATTATCATGCAGGAGATGTGCGTCACAGCTGCTTCCCTATCAATTAGTGACGCGAATGGAGCGACGATTACGTGATTTTAGCAAAGGGAAGATATATCAAAATAAATCATGCACGCAGCTCTGACAGTGCGTATCTATCTACGCATTACTGGCACAGTAATTTCGCTGTTAGTGTCGGAAGGTCTAGATGAGCAATATAACACTTTCATACTGTTACTTGGATGATTGATACCAGTGTTGCCAACCATTTGTGAATAAAATTTCCTTATTAGAGATTGAAGTTTCCTATTGTCTGCCTAAAATTCCTACATAGGCTATACTTAATAATACGTTGATTAAAGTTCACGTTAACACTTTGTTTGTTAAAAACATAAAATTATACCCCTAATATTTGAAGCTGTCCACTTGCTGGATGCAAAATAAAGTTGGCTTTTTTTCAACGTAAAAACAATGATCGGCAAAGAACAAGTTTTAATTCTTCAATACGGCAAATCAATAAAAACATGAAATTGTAACACGTAGGGGGAAGTCTTCCAGCGCCGGTCAGCATACAGTACCGGTCAGTATGTGTTTTTAAATACCGACAACAGTTAGCAGGACGCGAAATGTAGTGTACGTTACTTCTAACAGTAAATAATCACTGGTAAATAATTCAAACTTAAATGTACATTCATTCGTTAACAAAGCCCGTTGAAAGACTTTTCTGTTTGCTATGGCGCGAATCGACTAAATCTAAATTGACTGACACCAAGGCAATTCGGTAAGTATCGTTATAAATCTTGTTTCATTCGATTCAGTCATGATTTATGAATTACTTTTGTGCATGATCCATGTTACACATCATAATGATGCTATAGAAAAAAAAATATATGTTTCGCTGCGTGTCAGCCAGTACCGGTCACATCTTGATCTTGCAGTACCGGTCATATTCTTTCATGTAAGTTATGTTCGTTTAATATTTTATAGGACGTTTATGATTCCTCCATGATAAGTAGACCTTCCAAAGGAAAATGGCATCCAGATTCTATGAAACAGTCTCTAGAGAAAGTGTTAACAGGCCAACTTGCTATCCGCAAAGCTGCTAAAATATACAATATCCCCCAAAGTACGTTGATTGATCATATTTCTGCCGTAAAAAGAGGTAAGGAAATTACATTCACTCATGCACTTGGCCGTTTTAAACCCACGTTCAATGCCGAATTCGAAGATGTTCTATTGGATCATGTGAAAGATCTATCTGATAGATCAAGGAAAGAGTTTTTGAATCTAGCTTTTCAACTTGCTGAGGCCTTAAAAATTCCTCATAAATTCAACCGTGAGAAAAAGACTGCTTATAAGCAATTTTATTATGATTTCATGAAATGGCACCCGAATTTGCCTCTCCGTACTCCTGAATCGACAAGCCTTAATAGATCAATTGGGTTTAACAAGCCACAAGTCAATCGACTCTTTGAGAGTCTTACAAATCTAATGGAAAAAACATGTATTCACCCCTATAAAATTTATGACTGTGACGAAACTAGTGTCACTACTGTACAAAGACATATCTAGAAGAAAAAAATAATGAAAAGTTGAAGAGAGAAGTCAAGAGCCTAGTGCGACGGAAACGCCCCCTATCAGGAAAATTCTTCGCAAAAAGCTCAAGAAAGACGACTACGAAAAAAAACGAAAAGAAGGAAACTACATGTATTTTTAGCGGGGAATCTCATGACGAAGATTGGATCCAATGTTCTTCATCCCAAATGTGGGCTCACGAAGCCTGTGCCAGCATTCCTGAGACATCTGACACGTATGAATGTGATTTTTGCCAAAATTAATGTGTGACCGGTACTGCCTGCCAATTTTCTGATTGTATCGATTTTATGGACATTTAATTTGTTTATGTTTTGTATTAATATTAATTTCTGAATTTTTTTTGTAATTACCATTGAGTTCAATAATATATGTACTTACATCATATCAAAAACGTGTGTCAAAAAGTTGAATGTTTTCTTATTTATAACCCAAAAACCTTAAGCGGTCGGTACTGCAAGACTTCCCCGTTCAACGGTCTACTGATGAGAATAGGAATATGTGTACAAAATATTAAGTCTCTAGCTTAAAACTGTACAAAACAGAAATGTCACTCATCGTCTCCCGTAAAGCCTAACATAGAAAGAAGAAGAAGAAAAAGGAAGAGGAGGGGAATTCCGCGGTTTAGCTATAAACCTGGAAAAAAATTCAAAAGCAAGAGCCGAGTAGAAATGCTCAGTTATTTCATTTCCGCGTTAATAAAATCACATCCACAGAATCGGAACTTCAACGCTCAAGTAATTCGATTTCCAGGCTGTATTTAGTGTCAGGGCGGTTTGATGGTTCTCTTGGGCCGGTGTTGCTCTGAACGGGACGTCGATTGTCTGAAACGCGTGCTTGACACGCACGACTTATTGCCTGGTTCCGGAACTTGATCTCCATGGGGCTGATTGAGCTCTCGGTTTGCTCCGCCACACCTCAGTTCTTCCCAAGGAGCTCGTATTGTACAGGATCTTCCATTATTAAATCGTCGTTCTAAAATGCCTCCTAGCGGCGTTTATGTAGGATTGCGTCATAAACTCAGACGGATATCATAATGGAAGACTCCAACTGATAACCAATGTCGAATCATCTATTTCTTTTTCTTATCTATCTCCTTCGACTTGTTTCAATAACGTAATCCGAAGATAACATATATACACATGTGAATAATATTAATATACGTTACAAGAGCGGTATGTTGACGTTTTCATGGTCGAGGAAAAGATTGAAAAAGCGAAACGTAGTTGAGCTTTTTTAATTTCCGAGAACATGAAAACAAACATACCGCTCGTGTATCGTACATTATTTTGTGCGAAGATCGTTTATTACATACCTGAAAGACGAATTTTTAATTAGTTGCAATGAAATCTCCATGTTCGTTTCTGTTTAATGACGGCAACTTCGGAAAACCAAAATATCTTTCTTCAACATTGTTGCTATAATATGTTTTCTGTGTTTACTATACTCTAGCAGGCCGTGATATACGTCTGTCTTCCCCCCCCCCCCAGTCTATAAATGCGAACTTAAAACAAACGGTAAGGTTATGTAATGATTTATTTTTCATTTTAATATTTTAACAATATTATTTATATAACATATTGTAGTAATAACATCGGCATCTGGAATCTCGTTGATTTTTTCACGGCTTCCTTAATGTTGCTTGTATCAGGAATGCAATAAGTTTCGTGCAGTAGTAGATTTTACTTAATTTTTGCAAATATTTAAAAACAATAATTAACATTGCAATTTAGGTGAAATTGCAGTGGTAAGTTTCCAATTTATAATTATGACTATGTTAAACGTCTCTAAAAATAATATGTTAAAAGCCTAAAGCAGTAAAACGAATGTCTCGCTTAAGCGGTAAGAAGAGGGAAATTGTTATGTGTATTACGTTGGGAATACTGAATGTGGTATTTCACACTTACCGCGTATTGGTTCTGTGCGGAAAACAAGCAAATACGCACGATCTCGGACAAAAGCTTTTTACAACGTGTATAAAAAAGATGGACCCAATAACAAAGCTCTATATCTCTGCAATTATCTGTCGGCCGTGAATGACATGCCCTATTCTATTTTTAATATATATTAATGACTTATTAAAAATTGACTTACAGCAATACAATGGTGTTCACTATTCTTATGCAGATGACAGTTTTAATTTTTGGTGGGAAAACCTGGTATGATGCATATAATAATTCAAATAATGGACTTAAATTAATAAAAAAAATGATTTGACATAAACTATCTTTCTATCAAAGAAAATAAAACCATAATTATTCCATTCCCATTATCTGAAAAATGTAACAAACCTCCTACATCTATATTAAGTATTAAATTAGATAATTCTGATTGTTGTCTTATACAATGTAAATGTCCGATTATAATTATTGAAGAGTCCTCTGAAGTTAAGTATTTAGGCATAATTTTCGATAATCATTTAAAATGGAACCAACACATTATTTACTTTTGTAATAATTTACGTAAAATAGTATATTATTTTGTTTTATTGACGAATTACTTGACAATAAATTTATTACGCACAATATATTTAACTTTATTTCAATCGATAATTATGTATGGAATTATAGGATGGGGGTAGCTCAATTAAATCCAATTTTAATCCACTTTATTTATTACAGAAGAAAATAATTTAAATATGTCTTCATAAACCTATTGATTTTCCATCTCAAAAATTGTTTTTAGACTTTAATGTACTTAACATAAAACAAATTTATTATATTGTATTAATAAAATTCATACATAAAAATCGAAATAATTTTGAATTGTATTCTCATAGTTATGTAACAAAACGTATGAATTCTGTAAAATTGTTTGAACCAAAATGCAAACTGTTACAGTATTTAATCATAGTAGTAATTTAGGCCCAAGAATATATAACAAATTTATATTTAAATATCCTAATCTTGTCAATTCTAACAGTTCTAGTATTAAATTTAAAATGTTATTTATGGATTTTATAAAAATTGAAAAATTGCAAATTTAAATTTATATATTCTAATTGCATAGTAGACATAAGACAAATTGTATTGTATAATTATTAATTTCAATTCAGGAATCCGCCCCTGAGCACGAGTTCTACTCTTTCAGGGCGAGCTAAAGTTTTTCTGTATACATTATATTTTATATTAAATTATTAGCAAAATAAAAATAAATAAATAAATAAATAAATAAATAAATAAATAAATAAATAAATAAATAAATAAATAAATAAATAAATAAATAAATAAATAAATAAATAAATAAATAAATATCACTCAGTGTTTCCAACCAAGGAACAAGAAATCCCCCTGTATCATATTAGATATCCCCCTAAAATTCAGAGAACCCCCCCCCCAAATATTTTTAATTTCTATTTGGAAAAACGCAACATAAAAATTAGCATATGTAATTATCAGGCAGCGCATTTTCGTTCCCAAACGTACAAAGGATCGAGTAGTTTTTTCTGGTAGCTACAGCTGTTACGTCACATGGATACGTAAGCAAGGTCGAATTGCAAACAGGTCCGCAAGGGGTCATTAAATAATAATGATGTAATGTATTATAAATAAGCCCCTGTAACGTCATATGACGTAGAAACAACATTCTCTTAGTTTAAACAAATTTTGTGTGATTTTCGTAAAAGATTTGCATTTCATAACCTGTGTATATCACTGCAACGGGATAGGTTTTGATAAACGAATTATTTGTATATAGGTCTATTGTGTAAAATATAAATATTGATAATTTGAATATTGATTTTTGTCATTATTATTTTGTTCCTGTAACGTCATGTGAAGTAGGAAGAACATTTTTTTTTTTAGCTTAAAGTTTTTCTGGCATTATAGTAAAAGATATGAATTGCATACTCTCAGAATATACATGTTTTTGTTCACCGTAACAGAATTGATTTCGTTAAATGAATTAATTGTGTATATTATGTATAGAGTATTCACAATTAATGTGTATCATGTTTACTATCATGTTCTATAATATATATTGCATATAGGCCTAATTGTATACTTACTTACTGGCTTTTAAGGAACCCGGAGGTTCATTGCCGCCCTCACATAACCCCGCCATTGGTCCCTATCCTGAGCAAGATTAATCCATTCTCTATCATCATATCCCACCTCCCTCAAATCCATTTTAATATTATCTTCCCATCTACGTCTCGGCCTTCCTAAAGGTCTTTTTCCCTCCGGCCTCCCAACTAAAACTCTATATGCATTTCTGGATTCGCCTATACGTGCTACATGCCCTACCCATCTCAAACATCTGGATTTAATGTTCCTAATTATATCAGGTGAAGAATACAATGCGTGCAGTTCTGTGTTGTGTAACTTCCTCCATTCTCCTGTAACTTCATCCCTCTTAGCCCCAAATATTTTCCTAAGCACCTTATTTTCAAACACCCTTAACCTATGTTCCTCTCTCAAAGTGAGAGTCTAAGTTTCACAACCATAAAGAACAACAGGTAATATAACTGTTTTATAAATTCTAATTTTCAGATTTTTTGACAGCAGACTGGATGATAAAAGCTTCTCAACCGAATAATAACAGGCATTTCCCATATTTATTCTGTGTTTAAATTCCTCCCGAGATTGTAATATAATAGAACATAATAGTGAACATGATATACATTAACTGCAAATACTCTATGTATAAAACATATACAATTAATTCATTTAATGAAATAAACTCCGTTACGGTGAACAAAAACATATATTCTGAGATTAAGCAATGCATATCTTTTACAATAATTGTCAGTAAAACTTGTTTAAGCTAAAAAAATGTTCTTCCTACGTCACATGACGTTACAGAGACAAAATAATAATAACAAAAATCAATATTCAAATTATCAATATTTATATTTTACACAATAGGCCTATATACAAATAATTCGTTTATCAAAACCTATCTCGTTGCAGTGAACGAAAGCATATATTCTGAGGTTATGAAATGCAATTTTTTTTATGAACATTACGTAACATTTGTTTAAACTAAGAGAATGTTCTTTCTACGTCATATGACGTTACAGGGGTATATTATAATACATTACATCATTATTATTTAATGGCCCCAAGCGTACCTGCTTGTAATTCCACCTTGTTTACGTATCCATGTGACGTAACAGCTGTAGCTACCAGACAAAACTACTCGATCCACTGTACGTTTGGGAAGGAAAATGCACTGCCTAGTAATTATACATACACAATTGAATAGAAAAAATATTCACATATCATGCACACTGACCTACAATAGAATAGCATACTCACAGTACAATCAATCATTTACCTTTCAGACTTTCAGACTCCCTTGTCCCTAACTAATTCTTGATTCTCTTATCTGGTGTACCTTTCAGACTTCCCTGTCCCTGACTTAATTCTTGATTCTCTCATTTGATGTTCCTTTCAGACTCCCTTGTCCCTGACTAATTCTTCATTCTCTCATTTGGTGTACCTTTCAGACTTTCAGACTCCCTTATCTCTGACTAATTCTTCATTCTCTCATTGGGTGTACCTTTCAGAATTCCAGACTCCTTTGTCCCTGACTAATTCTTGATTCTCTCATTGGGTGTACCTTTCAGACTTTCAGACTCCCTTGTCCCAGACTAATTTTTGATTCTCTCATTTGATGTACCTTTCAGACTTTCAGACTCCCTTGTCCCTGACTAATTCTTGATTCTCTTATCTGGTGTACCTTTCAGACTTCCCTGTCCCTGACTTAATTCTTGATTCTCTCATTTGGTGTACCTTTCAGACTTTCAGACTCCCTTGTCTCTGACTAATTCTTCATTCTCTCATTGGGTGTACCTTTCAGAATTCCAGACTCCTTTGTCCCTGACTAATTCTTGATTCTCTCATTGGGTGTACCTTTCAGACTCCCTTGTCCCAGACTAATTTTTGATTCTCTCATTTGATGTACCTTTCAGACTTTCAGACTCCCTTGTCCCTGACTAATTCTTGATTCTCTTATCTGGTGTACCTTTCAGACTTCCCTGTCCCTGACTTAATTCTTGATTCTCTCATTTAGTTTTCCTTTCAGACTTTCAGACTCCCTTGTCCCTGACTAATTTTTCATTTTCTCATTTGCTGTTCCTTTCAGACTTTCAGACTCCCTTGTCCCTGACTAATTCTTCATTCTCTCATTTGATGTTCCTTTCAGACTTTCAGACATCCCTGTCCCTGACTTAATTCTTGATTCTCTCATTTGGTGTTCCTTTCAGACTTTCAGACTCCCTTGTCCCTGAATAATTCTTGATTCTCTCATTTGGTGTACCTTTCAGACTTTCAGACTCCCTTGTCCCTGACTAATTCTCCATTCTCTCATTTGGTGTTCCTTTCAGACTTTCAGACTCCCTTGTCCCTGACTAATTCTTCATTCTCTCATTTGGTGTACCTTTCAGACTTTCAGACTCCCTTGTCCCTGACTAATTCTTGATTCTCTCATTTGGTGTTCCTTTCAGACTTTCAGACTCCCTTGTCCCTGACTAATTCTTCATTCTCTCATTTAGTGTACCGTTCAGTTTTTCAGACTCCTTTGTCCCTGACTAATTCTTGATTCTCTCATTTGGTGTACCTTTCAGACTTCCCTGTCCCTGACTAAATTCTTGATTCTCTCATCTGGTGTACCTTTCAGACGTTCAGATTCCCTTGCCCCTGACTAATTCTTCATTCTCTCATTTGGTGTTCCTTTCAGACTTTCAGACTCCCTTGTCCCTGACTAATTCTTCATTCTCTCATTTGGTATTCCTTTCAGACTTTCAGACTCCCTCGTCCCTGACTAATTCTCCATTCTCTCATTTGGTGTTCCTTTCAGACTTTCAGACTCCCTTGTCCCTGACTAATTCTTGATTCTCTCATTTGGTGTACCTTTCAGACCTTCAGATTCCCTTGTCCCTGACTAATTCTTCATTCTCTCATTTAGTGTACCTTCCAGACTTTCAGACTCCCTTGTCCCTGACTAATTCTTCATTCTCTCATTTGGTATACCTTTCAGACTTTCAGACTCCCTTATCCCTGACTAATTCTTGATTCTCACAATTGGTGTACCTTTCAGACTTCCCTGTCCCTGACTAATTCTTGATTCCCTCATTTTGATGTCCACTTCTGGTGATAATATACTAATTGGGTTCCCTTTATCCTTCCTACGTAGTTCCGAAAAGCTGGACGTTTTTGCATCTACTACATAGTGAAGAACCTGAAAGTTCCTGCATTTCGTCGAAAGTTCTTAAATCTCAAACCAGACTCTATAATCTATTGAACAGCAAAATTGAAAATTACTTTATTCGGAATTCATAACGACTTTAATATACAAGTATTAAGCAAAAAGGCCGTCACTGTTAAATTCATATCTGACCAATTTTATGTCCTGCAATACAACAACCCTTTGCCAGCAACTCAGAATGCAGTAAAAGAACAGTCTCAATTATTTTGTGCCAAAAGTATTTTAAAACTTTTCAAATGTTTTCGTAAAAGTATGTTAGGAATTCCTTAGTCAGCATTCATAATTCTAGCATGCAACCGTACCTTCGCGACGCTCTCTGCCTGTAGTTATTTACGTTGCTTTCAGAACTCATGCAACACTTTCTCCTGTTTTATTTCATGTCCTAAAATATAACACGACATGAACTTAGCTCGTAATAAATGGAGCCGTCTGTTCGTCATGCACACAACAAATAAATATTTATCTCTTGATGGTTTATGAATAACATGTTTTAACTTTAGATTAAGTGAGTTTTAAATCGTTTATATAATATTAGAAACATATTAGCTGTCTTAGCACAAAAAATATTGTAGGAAGAACAATATGGTATTAGAAAATATAGTAAGAAGGCTCAATCAACTTGTAACAGTGCACTTTGTTACATACTTTATAGTATTCAATAGGAAAAAAATTAGTTGAATAAATAACAGTATAATACAGGTATAAAGCAAAATAGAGCAAGTGAGTTTAAACTTTCTGACGCTAGTATATATATATATATATATATATATATATATATATATATATATATATATATATATATATATATATATATATATATATATATATATACAGGGCATATCAAAAGTCCGGTAACACATTCAATATTTTATTACACAAAAACTACTAATGATAGCACTTTCAAACACACGTCAGTTTAAAGTCAAACTCTTAAAGTTCTGTTTACACCTTACAGAGATTCAATGTGTGAACCACGAGTGACTCGGCAGATGTCCAAACGATAATCAAACTCTTCCCATACCCTTTTCAACATATCCTCTGTGACCGTGGCGGCAGCTTCTCGAATTCTGGTTTTTAGTTTCTCTAAATCACGTGGCAAAGGCGGTACAAACACACGGAACCTTTTGGTACCCCCATAGAAAAAAGTCACATGCAGTTATATCGGGTGACCTTGGTGGCCATGTCATGAAACATCTGTCCCTTACTCCAGCACGTCCTAACAAACGATCAGACATCTCCGACGAGTTTTCTTGCCAGCTACAACAGGCAGCAGACGACGATGACTTATTCAGCCGCTTAATTTTCAGCGACGAAGCGACATTCCATACGAGTGGGAAAATTAACAAGCACAACTGTCGTGTTTGGGGTACACAGAAACCTCATAGAATCATTGAACATGAGCGTGATTTACCAAAGGTGAATGTTTTCTGCGCGTTGTCACAACGAGAGCTGTACGGACCTTTCTTCTTCATTGAGGCTACTGTGACTGGACATTCATATCTGGACATGTTGGAGCAATAGTTGGTGCCTCAACTTAGACAAGATCTCGATGACGATTTCCATCTTTCAGCAAGATGGGCCTCCGCCACATTTCCACAATGCAGTTCGTGCTTACCTGAATACGGAGGTGTCTGATCGTTGATTAGGACGTGCTGGAGTAAGGGACAGATGTTTCATAGCATGGCTACCAAGGTCACCCGATATGGCTGCATGTGACTTTTTTCTATGGGAGTAACTAAAGGACCGTGTGTTTGTACCGCCTTTGCCACGTGATTTAGAGGAACTAAAAACCAGAATTCGAGAAGCTGCCGCCACGGTCACAGAAGATATGTTGAAAAGGGTATGGGAAGAGTTTGATTATCGTTTGGACATCTGCCGAGTCACTCGTGGTTCACACATTGAATCTTTGTAAGGTGTAAACAGAACTTTGAGAGTTTGACTTTAAACTGACGTGTGTTTGAAAGCGCTATCATTAGTAGTTTTTGTGTAATAAAATATTTAAAGTGTTACCGGACTTTTGATATGCCGTGTATAATATACACACAAAACTTAACCTACTCAGTCCAAATTAGCCTAACTATACAAACTAATAGAAGATATGTACAAAATCTAACCGAAAATTTTAGTGCGTCACCTTATCCCTCAAATGAAAGTGTCCCACATATCAATAGGCTATTTCTACATCCTTCATAAAATTAATAAAAGAAACACACATATTATATGAGGCGAAAGAAACATTTACATAGAGTTCTTAAATGAGGGAAACAATCATATTTATTCTCACTCTTGGTTTTAGTTTTTCAGTAACTCACATGTGCTTGGCAAATATTACAAAAATGTATTTTATGTTTGGACGAATATGGGATTAAATTCACTCGCACTTCTTCATCAAAACTGCAATAAAACCAGAATAACCGGTTTAGCAAAGTGCGGAAAATCTTCAAGTCAAAGCCAGAATGTGTTCAAATCATCTCTTTGATGTTTTAACTTCAAGTTCCTATCATTTTACATCTCTGACAATTCTTGTTTTTCTTCTGCTAAGAAAAGTCCACGTAGGGCAGATGACAAAAATGGATTTCTTATCCAATCATGAGCTTTTGTGTTTAAATCTGTTAAGTATCTTTCGAGTTTATCTTGAGTAATTTCAGATAGTTGTACATTGAATCTTTTATTTCGTTCTTGTGAGATGTATTTGGGAACATTTCGTAGCTGCCCTCTTTCACTTTCCGAGACCAAATTGCTAACTTGTCTCGTAAGGCAGATATTTTGTCTCATCCTAACCTTGCAGACTAGACTTATACTTGTATACCACAACTAAACGCACATCTATGAGTCTGTCAAGGACAGGTATCTACAAGGCAGGTAGGTAAGCAAGGGGTGATCAGCGATTTTCTTACTTCATTTCAGTTATCATGATTTAATAGCTCAAAACAACCAAATATACCGTACAGTTTGCGACACGCCATAAACCTTCAGGCGACACCCAGTTTGGAAAGCTCTGGTCTAGAGCAGTCATGTCAATTGATGCCCATATGTGCAAACGCGCGCTTTAGAGCCCAGGAGAGCCTGAGCGCTTTACAGCGGAAAGGAAAGAGACAGACGAGTGAGGTAGTATATGCCGCTTGGTCGAGCTATATTCAGGGATGGCCAGCACTGATTCAATGGATAAAGGGAAGAGAACTTATTAAAACTGTATCCATGTTAATTTTTAGATTTGTCTGAGAAATATAAGTGCATTATAAGAATTTAAGTTTAAATTTTAATGCTCATTTTTCACAAGTTTGATTTTTTTATTCAAAAGAAATATTTTCTCAACTTTTCGTATAGAAAAGTGAAATTTTCAGGTATAGGCCTATTTATTTAGTAGCCTTACAGAATGTTTTCGTAAATCTAATATACCGTATATACGTATTACTGAAGATAGTGTATTGAAAATTTTGAAAATATTCGCATGGAAATTGTTTGTAAGGAAATGAATTAACAAAGCAACTACTGTTACATCATAAGCAAAAGATACGTGCGTATGAGTTGTAAAAATGTCAGCTCTATAGCTTCAGCAGATTTCGAGAAAATAATTTAATATTCTGATGATAGGAAGTTGCTCACAAATATCACCTTAAAAGCATAATGCGATAAGAGTTTTGTTATGTAATATTAGTTACACTTAAAACAGATACAGTACCTAGGTAACTTTGCTTTCTACTGTAATATTGTTTTGACTAGTTTATTGATTACTTTTGTAAGGCTAAAGATACCATCAATATCAATTCCAACTTACCAAGTCATACTCAATCTCTTTCTTTGGTATATCACTTTCTTTATGAATGATGTTGCATTCACTTAATATAATATAGTTTTACTACTATGAAATTTATGTGAATATTTCTTAACTCTTTATTATGTTATTAACTCCAATATTAAGAAACTGGTGTTAGTACTTTGTTTTTACAGACAATATAGATAATATCAAACAGCAAATAGCCATATAAATTAAATACATAAAATTTCACGTTCTGTTTGAAGTTTGTACACGACTGTTTCCTTAATCCAACACGCTCCTTATTCAACTACATAATCCTTGCTCCGTCCATACCTAGCGCTTAATGCCCGCGCACAACGTCAAGGTCATAAAAATGCGCTTGCTTTGACATCACTGGTCTAGAGGATGCACATGTGGGCCTTTTTACTCTTGCCTAATATATTTCATATTTTGACTTTATTGTAATTTTAATGTATTTAAATGTATTTTATTGACAATGTCCATGCATATTTATGCCTCTGACAATAAAGTTTAATTAATTGATTAACTAGCGGACTTACTCGTGTTAATTATGTAAGATTTGTGCGGCTTACAGCTGTTTCAGTGCTTCACGCACCATCCTCAGAGCCTACTAGATCTCGGCGTCATCTCGAACTTCTCTGCCTGTTATGTGGGTGTGTTTGATTGTTGAAAGGTGTTGAAGAGTGGAGTCAAATAGTGTGTGTATGCTGAAATTGATCTGTGTGTTGAGAATTTGATCGGGGTGTGTTTTAGTGTGTTTGTATATTTCGTATTGTTCTAGTGTGTTGAGTTCTTGGTTCTTGGGTTGTATGTGTAGGATTTCCATGTCCGCATTTATGTTATTGTATGTATGGTTAGAATTGGTTATATGATCGGCGTATGTAGATGTATTGTGTCCTCTGGTTATTGCTTTAATGTGTTCTTTGTAGCGTGTTTGGAATGATCTGCCTGTCTGTCCTATGTAGAACTTATCGCAACTGTTACATGTGAGTTTGTATACACCTGTGTGGTCGTATTTATTTGTTTGTGTTTTTTGTGTGTTGAGATGTCTTTGTAGTGTGTTTTCTGTTCCGTATGTTATGTTGTATTTCTGCTTTCTGAATGAAGATGCTGTAAGCCACACAGACTTACATAATTAACACGAGTAAGTCCGCTAGTTAATCAATTAATTATATTCAACTATTAAAAGTAGTGTACGCAAGATTCAAAATGAATAAAGTTTATCTTATCTTATCCTATATCTTAGTAAATTTCACAGTTTTTGTTCCCTTTTTAATCATTTTTAATCAACTGTGACCACTGGAGCCTCGTGCTAACAGGAGGCTTTGCACCGTAAAGAATTCTGTTGTAGAATGTCAATATTTGTGTTTCAAATATATTTTATTTACTTTCTGACAACGTTTTTTCCAACGTGAAATAAAAACATATCCAAAATACATCACTTATAAATGAATTATCTACTTTCTTTGAACACTTCACATAATAATATAAAATATTTAATACTTAAATATACATGATAGAACATACACCCTTTCGTCATCATTTGAGTCGCACACAATGCACACCCATTGTCTACCGGTCTTCGTGTTCAGTCAACAGCATCAGTTTCCTTTACCAACGTATATATTTGTGTTTGAATTCTTTACTAACATATTTATAAAGTTTCAGCAGATATTTCAGGTACCTCTTCTGTATCTTTAATACCTGCATTCCTTAATTTAAACTCCAAACCTCTG
Source organism: Periplaneta americana (assembly GCF_040183065.1). Taxonomy (NCBI): domain Eukaryota; kingdom Metazoa; phylum Arthropoda; class Insecta; order Blattodea; family Blattidae; genus Periplaneta; species Periplaneta americana. The sequence goes on from NC_091130.1 coordinate 16,615,652, forward strand.
CAACGCACTCATTATACTTCCCATTATTTGTCTCCATACATTTAGTCGCCAGGAATGGAAACGGGACCGCACGTTGTGAATCACAGCATTCCAATCTCCGGTCAGACATAATTAACCTGCGCTCCGAATCTCCTGGAATAGCAGATTTCCATACCGCTGCCCAGGAAGATCCGAAAGTCCGTCACATAAATCAGCCAACGAACTCTATCTCGCTCGGTTCCTGAACACGTGTCCCTCCGAACTCAAATTGTGATGTTCTGAGGTTCGCAGCTACAGCGTCTGACTATCGACGACGGACACGTGGGTTCCATCCGACACATGTAGCGTACTTGTAATTTTTTTTAGAAGTTAAAAGCGAAAAATTCTGTCCGCTACTTTGTCAGTGAAAGTCATCCTAGTTTGTCTTATGATTTTATGCCAGTCGTGGCGAGAACGTGACTCGCGAGACATTGTGGTTCGCAGTGATAGCTGTGCATTTCGCTTGCTTCTAACCTCCCCAAACCCCCACCCTCTCACTCACTGGAGTCAAACTTCGTTCCATTTGTATTTGTCTCTGACCTGCGAGTGGCATATATCTCTCTCGAAACCATGTACGAAAGTTCCAAGTAGGATGGGAGGATGCATTTTTTTGCTGTCAATATGATGAGAATATTAAATGTATGATTTGTTTACAAGTATTACGAGGAAAACAATTATATAACATAAAACGGCATTATACTACATGTTACTGATGAAACATTAGAAGGTTAGGTGTTATTGTTGTCGTCGTCATCATCATCATCATCATCATCATCATCATCATCATCATCATCATCATCATCATCATCATCATCATCATCATCGTCATCATCTCTGTACGTCGACCCTTTTTCAGCGAATGTACGAATAATGCGGTTAGCTCTTCAATTTGAACTCACTGATTTACTATGTGATGTCAAATGAAAGCTAGATGTAAGGACTTGACAAATGTTGAACTTTCAAATCTTTGCCAAAAAATAAATATCGGAAGCTTCGTGCTTTCTCTTGCTCTGTTGAAGCCGTGTTCGCTACAACTTACGTTTGTGAAAAATTATTTTCAACAATTAAAATAGTAAAAACCAAATTTAGATCACGACTGACAGACAAATACCTTCGTGATCAACTACGACTGGCAGTAAGTGACATAATTCCTGATTTTGAAACTTTGTCGCAGAGACATTCTGAAGACAGTTAATTTTAAGTTCTGATATTGTTAATTTATTGTTCATTTCTTTCTTCGTCACACGTACTAAACATTAGTTTGTAGCTTTGTACTGTATAAAATTATATTTAAGTGTTTGACGTAAGGAAAATGAAAATCCGTTAATAAGTCATGCAGTTGCTTCACTTCCCCTTGGGGTGTCCGCCTCCCTCCATAGGTGCTATGCACGTTGCAGGTTACACAGTGGCTCGGCGTACGATTACATTTTCGCCACCGCTGTTTTATGCAAATAGATTCGAGATTTGTGATTTCAGATAATTTCAGAATATTAGAACCTATCTTAGTGGATCAGAAGAAGAAGCCAATTTTTCATGTCAGCATTCTTTTACATAATGTACTACTTCACGACTTACGCATGATTATGGAAGGCTCTCTGGTGGGTAATTTTGTAACGAGATTATGTCAACTAAAATATAGTCCCCAACTATCATACCATCAATGAAAGACACAAGAAAGTTTCCTACAATTATTCTTCTTAAGAATATTAGGCCTACATTTTAATCTCCTAAAGTTTTATAACATTGCATCAGAAACTTAAAATTACGTAAGATGTTGAAATTCACTACAATGTTTCTCATTAGTGAAGTTGAAGGAGTAAGTCAGTAAGCTTCTTAATTTTAAATTAGAATTTCTTCTACCGTAACATTGAGTACAACACAGTACTTAATTTTATATAAAACTAACCTGCTTTCACAAGAGCTTATGACCAGAATCACAGAATTATACAATTGAAGCGCTGGATCGAATAACAGTCTATGTTATAATTTTTCAAAATCGAATTTTTAATGAAATAATTTTATTCCTCTGTACACCACATTTATGTGTATTTATCTGTACATCTTACACATACTGCATTCATCTGACGTTGTTTACGTTGTCTACTTACAGTATTCCATTCAGTGCGCTGTCTGAGGGGTGGGGACAGGAAACTACACTAAAGCAATGCAGATAGCGTAATGTGTAACGAACATGGTCGGTCCTGATATGCACGTCTGTAGACAGCAGTGTATGTGTACAAGTTGCAGTGTCCAGTCGATCAGTCCTAGTGAAATGGAGGAGTACACGAGAGCGGAATATGCAGACATGATTTTCGAATACGGATGAGCCAATGGGAACAGTAGACAAGCTCACAGATTGTATCGGGTCCCACGTAGGAGACATCCGGCCCATACTATCTTTCCACGACTGTTCCAAAGGTTGAGGAAAGAAGGGCACGTGGTGCCAAATTACAATTGAAGAGTCCACTGCAAGAATGATGGATGTCATTTGGAATACATTTTTCAGGAGAAGCAATTGAAAGTTTGAAATGCTTAGCGCTCAAAGCTTAACTGTGATTTTCCGATCATTACTGGACGACTATCAGTGTTAATGCCATATAACTCTCTATGTACATTCTATATGTATTAAGCTATGCATTGACAGTCTTGGTTCATTTTCGACAAGAAAGTGACATCCATCATTCTTGCAGTGGACTCTTCAATTCCATTTCCTCACAAAAATATTTTTGCTTATAACTTTCGACTCGGTCATTTTCGGACCATAGTTCCTTATCTCAAATTAATACATGTGCCCTTCGCCATCATCCCTGAAAGTTTGTAACACCACCTCGGGAACATCCTGTATAATACATTTAGGGGATAATCCTCTAAGATAGCGTTCATTAGCACTCTATAATCTATATAGCTCTATTGATAAATTGTTTGTGTTTGTAATTTGAAGTAGTTTGCATGATATGTATTATCAATTTCTGTATATCACAACTGGCTGAATTGTTTATGCCTTAAATTTAATTAACTTACTTGTTTTGTATTATACATATAGCTCAACTAATGAATGATCGTTTGCGTTTGTAAATTTAATAATCTGATTGGCTATGTATTGTATACTTTTAGTAGAGCCATCGATGTAGCTCAGTCGGCAGACTTGCTGGGCTGCTGATCCGGAGCTGCGTTCAGGCTTGGGTTGGATCCCCTTTTGGTCTTTGGTTTCTTCCGAGGTTTTCCACAGCCGTGGGACTGAAGCCGGATAGTCTATGGCGAGTCTATGGCGAAACCTTGGCATCAACCCCTTTGATTTGATTACCCCCCTTTGATTTGATTAAAATGCCGGATAATATTTTGGCGAATCCTCGGACCTCACCTCATCTCACTACATCTCGCCAAAATATTGTAAAAAATTGCACAAAATTGTAAAAAATTACTAAATTGTAAACCTATAAAAATTTATAAAAATTGTAATTGTAATATTGTAAAATTTTGACTTGTTCCACATCTTAAAGCTTCATTGCTCATGTAAGATCTATGGAATAAAATAAATGAATGAATGAATGAATCCATAACAATCGCAGACAAATATACAAGTCGTTATAATTATTACAGTAGACTATCACATTATATTGTGACATGTTTTTTACATTGTTGTGAGCAATGCATAAAAATGTTCATTTATTAATGTGAGAGGATTTGAATAAGCTACAATGTCATTCCCACAATAATTTCACAAATTGCGGAAAAGCATTGAACTATGTCATTCGACAGTGCTGCGCTCTGTGGCTATGTCAACATAAACAATATATCTTGCAATTCAACAATTCCATCAATTTAACGGTTGACAATATTTTGTTATTCGACAAAGTACATACAGTACGTTCCGCTATTCTTTTGTCGTGTTTTCTTTTTTTAAACTATGAGCACGGTACATACATGGAATATTTATAGGTATACCTGAAACTGTGCAAACAGTCTGTCTCGTTTAGAAGCCTTTTGTGACCTATTACCATAAACAAATTCATTTCGAAGCGGTGATATGCAAACAAGAAGTACACAAACGCACCATGCGGGCTATGCTCCAAGGTAATCATCTGCAGTATCATCATATCATCGTCAATTCTAACAGATTGATTATTTGTTTAGGTCCGGATATATAACGGCTCCACTTACGATGCCCCAGATATTTGCAGGCTATACATCACTCTCTTCCTACATCCATAAATTTCATCGAGTGTTGGAATATTTACATAAATAAGCAAGACACATTTTGCCTCCTCGCATAGTATAGTTCGGTGCTCTGACAACTGTATCATCCTCAATAAAACAGAAATTATTTCATTTTACGTTCAAATTTATATTTAAAAGTATTTACTCGACATTTTAGCAGTTTTTAGTATATAAATCCTCCGCCCAGAAATTACTGTTCCTAAGATGAAGACAAAATAAACTCTAAACAGCATTTTACGGGGAGAGAATGGTATTTTTTTTTAACTTTTTTCCTATCTGGTGTAAAATATTTTTTTATATGTAGAGAGCTCATAGCTGTAGGAACTCAACCAAATATAAATATTTTGAAAAAATAGTTATTTCGGGGCGCAAATTTGAAAAAAATATACCCATTGCAGGATTGTACTAAAACCGATATATCTAAACTGTTTTTTAAAGATAGATTCAAACTGTTTTTTTGCAATGTATTTGCAAAAGCATGCTCTACAAACTGTCTGTAACAGAATTTTGATATTAGGCCCTACGTTTGTAAAATTAAACAATTAAATTTTAATAAAAATTTTCTGATTTCCTTTCTTGCAAACAAACGGACGTATTTCTGAAATGAAATCAATAATTAACAAAATTCTGTTACAGAGAAAACTTTCCTAATAGTCTAAAGAATGTGTGTTCTTAATTTCATGCATGTATCTGTAATGGTTCAGAAATTATATCCATTTTTGTCTAGCAATGTAACAATAAAAAAAAATGAAGTTACTGGAAACCGATAAAAATGGGCGTGTGATTTAAAAATCCATAGCGCAGGAAGTTTAAAAATGACGTCTCAACATCCGATAAGGGCACAAATACCCACAAAGTGTTATGCAATGCATTCCAAACATATCAAAGAGTATTTAAAGAAAAATGTTTTTGAAAATTTAACTTACCGGAAACAACAATAAAAGTGGGCGAGTGATTTAAAAATCCATAGGCCTAACAAGAAAGTTTAAAAATGGCGACTCAACATGCGATAAGGGCACAAATACCCACAAAATGTTATGCTATGGATTCCACACATATCACAGGGTATTGTAAAGAATTTTTTTTTTTTAAATTTACTTATTTTTCACAAAAAAATACCATCCTCTCCCCTTAAAAGCTAATCAGATATCATTATTGGGTCAACATTGAACTAAGCTTCACAGCACACAAGAAAATTTGTGGATTTTTTGGGTTATTTTACGACGCTGTATCAACATCTAGGTTATTTAGCGTCTGAATGAAATGAAGGTGATAATGCCGGTGAAATGAGTCCGAGGTCCAGCACCGAAAGTTACCCAGCATTTGCTCGTACTGGGTTGAGGGAAAACCCCGGGAAAAACCTCAACCAGGTAACTTGCCCCGACCGGGATTCGAACCCGGGCCACCTGGTTTCGCGGCCAGACGCGCTGACCGTTACTCCACAGGTGTGGACAAATTTGTGGATCTGACTGAAAAATTTAGAGGCAGAGAAACTTGAGGCTGTTATTTTCATAAACATACAGGGTGCGAATTAAGATTTATGATGGGGGGGGGGGAGAGATAGAATCCTAGATACAGAATACTACACATAAAATTATTATTCATCTTGATTACACAACTTTTAACACTGTATCACTTCGGAATATGTATGATAAGACTTTGTGTTAAATTCTAATGTACCTTGTTTACATGTTTCGACCTATTTATGGGTCATCCTCAAAACTGGTCGTTGTTGGTCTTGGCGCCTCTTGTTCTGTTTCCTGTGAGGGTGTGTTCGTGTGGTATAGTGCAGAGTCAAAGAGTGTGTGTTCTGAAATTGAGTTGTGTGTTGAGAATTTCGTTGGGGTGTGTTTTCGTGTGGAATCAAGAACAACATCTAAGAGTTTAACCTGTTGAAGAGTATTATCACATACTTCTCTAAGCAACGAAAATAAAATACTCTGAGTCTTGTTGTAATTAAGGCAAAGACCATTAGCCACAAGCCAAGAAGCAGTTTTATCAACAGATTGAGTGATTATTACTTTCAATTCATTCACATTCCTATCAGTAGATAGTAGTGCTGTGAAATTTAATCGATCACATTCTGTTGTAAGATTAATCGATCAAAAATGATTAATCGAAAAATCGAGTCGATTAAAATTAATCGGTTGTAGTTGATAATTATCAATTATAATTATTTTGTTAATACAAACTCATACTAAAAATTCCGACAATATTTCTCTCTCGGAAGTTGCTTACTTAAAAGCACAATAGTACTGTTATTTTCTAGCGTAAGGAAATTCTTTGCACAAACACTTCAGAAAGAGATGGAGATATGAGGACAGTGATGTAGTCTGTCTCTAGTGAAAGTTGAAAGACAATGCGAAACCCTTATTAAGTTTTATGATTTTCCAAGAAAACTTCCACCTTGTTGCCAGCTCATCTTCCTAGCACATAAAATATATACTTTTTTTGGATTCGTTTCCCTCATCCCTTATAAAATAGCCAATACAATAGGGACCAGTCTTCTGTTTCGACCGCTGTACTTTTGTAGTTCCAGTTTCTGTACTGAGTTTGTATATGAAGGTTGTGTGTTTAGTTTGGTAAAGAAAAAAATCAGTTTTCTGTGGTCTGTGAAAAGTGTAAACTCCATTACGTCATATTAGAATTTGAGAGGTAAACTCGGTGAAACGTTTGGATTTAAGTTGAACGATCATGGAGAAGTGCTTGACAAAAAAAAAGTTTTTTTTTTCGTGTTTAGTGATGCAGGAAACTTTGTTACTAAACGTAGAGCGGCACTTAATTCGAAGCATGTGAATGCACTCACATGTTTAAAATCATGGATGAAGCCGTATTAACTAGGTGAGTCTTCATACTTTTTGTTATTTATGTTTGTCTCAAAAATTCCCAGAGAATTGACACAATAAATTATAAGCCTCATAATAAATATGTTAGTAAGTAATTAAAATAGTTGTTTTGTAATATAACGATACAATATATACAGATATACAACATTTAGTACTTATGCTTATCATCAAACACAAGTTAAATTTAAAAATAATTGTGTATTACAGTATATTAAAACATTTTTTCAACCCGATCAAAACTCGATTAATCTATCGATTAAATTCAAATAGTTAATCGATTAAATATTTTGATCGATCAACAGCACTAGTAGATAGTATTAACTATATTAATGTGGCAAAATCTTTATCGTAAGCCTTATTCTAGTTTTATAATGCGAAAGACGTTTTCTATTTCCTTCTGCTTGTCTTTAACGGAAGAGTCTCCTGATAGCACTTTCAGTCTTTACACACCTCGCAAGACGTCAAGTTGATACTGTCAGCGGGCTGAGAGAATGCAGCTGTCAGAGGAAGAGGCCATGTTGCGGGACAGCACTACCGCTTTCAAGGCGACTGTTTATGTGTGGCAGTAAACGGAACTATAAACAGCTGACGATGTACAAGCCTAGTTGCATGAGGACGTCTACATAAGCGGAATAACCACTCCTCCAAGTTTACTTATGCGAAATACGAGAGGCGTACTTAAATTAGGGCAACAATATGTACCTGAGAGGAATGCGGGGTGCCTCCTGAGAATGTGCTCAACAAAGATGGAGTGAATGCACTCTTTCTCCTGCTACATGACACTAACTTCGGATCTCGTAAAATAAAATAGGGAAATGGGAAGACGTACGGCTCGCTACATCAGTAGTAAAATGGTAAAAAGGCGAAGAAGATACTCGTATCTTGTGTATTACCTTAAGAGACGCACAGGGATAAGAAGTGAAGCTGTCTTGGTTTCAGTAGTGCAAACATATATTTTTTCTAAGAGATGAGGGTTCGATTCCTTTAATCCAGAGAGCGGCAGAGTGGGTATCATGTTGACAGGGTGGATTTGAAGTCATCAGGGATACACACTGAAACAGTCACTATCCCAGACAAATACAGTCAACTCAAGATATAGTGTACCTCTGCGTACTTGCATATTTCGTTCACTATATCCGAGGTTCACAAACTCCTAACCTTAAATGACAGGAATGAATGAAATTGTGAACAAGAAAATAAAATACTGTACAGCAATTAAAAAATTTCATTTTTGTGGAATGGATTACACTGTATACTGTTACTCACAGTTGATTTACTTAAACTGTGCTGTCGACCCACGTCCGCTTGTGAAAGACCACGTTCAATGTCACTTATAGTATTCGCCTTATCTTCCAAAGAAAACACTTTACGCTTCGACATTTTTATACAGTACAGTACATAGGCCATATGGCCTTAACTCTGCCAGTATAAATAAAGAATTATTATTATTATTATTATTATTATTATTATTATTATTATTATTATTATTATTATTACTTACTTACTTACTTAATGGCTTTTAAGGAACCCGGAGGTTCATTGCCGCCCTCACATAAGCCCGCCATTGGTCCCTATCCTGAGCAAGTATAATCCAGTCTCTACCATCATATCCCACCTCCCTCAAATCCATTTTAATATTATCTTCCCATCTACGTTTCGGCCTCCCCAGAGGTCTTTTTCCCTCCGGTCTCCCAACTAACACTCTATATGCATTTCTGGATTCGCTCATATATAGTTATATACAAATAAACAAATTATAGCCCCGTCGCTCTTATTTCCAGCAGCCAATCACGTTGCAGATCGTCTACATTTAAACGTGTGCGTCTTGTTATTCGCTGCTGATGACGTTATGCACTTCTTAAGGCTCGATAAATACTTAATACAGTCGCCCGTCATTTTGGTTCTTTCGTTGGCGTTCGCAGGAAGCACACGAGGACGTTATTTGCCGCTCAATTATTTGCTGAATTACAGTGCGTTTGATTTATTATCATAGGAGCTACGACATGATAATGTTTAACCGTGTGGCAAATAGATTCCTCGTCTGGTAGCTCGGCAACGAAAGAACAAAAATGGCGAACGATACTACCTACCTAGACTTTATAGAACCTTCACTTCCTAACTAAGGCGTAAGCAAAGAGGAGTCACACCGGAAATAATATTCAGTAAAAATTTCAACACTCTAGCCCAAAAATAGTGGATTTTAGAAATTTCAACAGTAAATCACCTTAAAAAGGGATCTAAATGTCATGATTTTGTGCAGGGCTCTTGTAAGAAAGTCTTTTGATCATCAATCCCTCTAGTACTCTGTTTTCTGAGATTACAAATAAGTAAGAACTCTTCGAGTGGGAATAAGTGATAATGGTTTGAGAAGTGAACACTCAAATTTGACCTCTAAAGACCCTAATACCGAAGAACTTGCTTATTTTCGCGTACCGGCGCTTAGGATGATGGTAGGCAGCACTAAATCTGTTTTCCGCGGCCGCATAGCCGTGTACCGCCGATTCTACAGTTCCACCAATCAGACTACCAACAAAACTCATTTAGCTCCAACGAGGCTTGCGCCCCAAATCGGACGGGTACAGCTGCAGCTCCAAAGAACCGGAAAATAAGTAGGAACTGCTTTTCTCATGTCTAACTTTAATTGGAAATCGACGTGAAAGGCAAGAAGGCTCAAGCGAGAACGGAGCAGATTCTACTCATATCGCGGCTTAAATTAAAGATTATTCATATCAATTCTGTAATATAAGTTTTACGTCAGTAGTATACTAATTTTAATGTGCTTTAATTCTTATTTCGATTTAAGTACTTGGCCGGATGTCAATTCCAATTACTTCAAAAGACACTGGGAATGAATTAGACATTTTCTATAGTTTTGGTTCAATTGTTTAAAAAAATCGTGAGTTTTATATATACAGGATATTAAAAAATAACGTTTACAACGTTTCAGGGATAATATAGGAGGTGAAAACAAATATCTTTTGTAAGTGACAAAACTTTGGCAGATGCGCAGTTTATTGTGTACGTAAGTGTTAGTGTAATCCATAAAGAGCAAGATCAATTGTTGTTTTAGAGGTGGTGTTCAAACTGCCGTCCATTGAAGACATTGCACAACTGGTACCTTCGTACTGTGGAGTGTCTGCAACGCTAAAAAAAAGGCCAACATTGTCTCTAATAACATGTGCAGCTTCAACAACGCGAGCAACTAAATCTTCTGCCGTATCGATCGGTGTCTCATACAGAAAACGTTTCACGTCTCCCCACAAAAAGAAATCCAGTGGGGTTAGGTCCGGTGATCGAGGTGGCCACGGTACCGGCTCACTCCTGCCAATCCAACGATCGGGGAATGTACCATTTAGTTGATTCCTGACACGACGATCAAAGTGTGGAGCGACATCGTCATGCTGAAACCATATTCGTTCTCTGATGTTCAATGGGATATTTTCTAAAATTTCTGGTAGGACGTCGCGTAGAAAAACAAAATAATTACCACCACGGAGACTGTTAGGCAACAGATAAAGGCCCTACAAGATGGTCGTGCACAAACAGAACCAACCACTGTGTGTTGTGACGGAAGTCAAGTCATATATCCTTCAGGCCATTTAGCGGCAAAACTGCGCAGCTGCTAAACTTTTGTCACTTAAAACAGAGGCTCGTATTTACCTTTTCTATATCCCTGAAACGTTGTAAACGTTATTTTTAACACCCTGTATATATACACATTGTATATAACCCGGCTGCTGATCCCACGGTATGACGAATGTCTCAATTCCGGTGTGAAATATGTTGAACAATAGCTCAACAATCGCTCGCTGTATCTGTTCCAATAATTTTTTTTATGAAATTATGTTTTTTTCTGTAAACGGTCCCAGGGAAACTTAATTTTTCGACGGTTCTCATAATTGCGCTCTAGTAGCCAAAATTTTTATAAGCACTTGTTTTGGCATTATTAACATGGTAGAAGAAAAAATAATAACTTTCTATCTGACCCCATAAGAATGTCTGCTTGTAAGCCATCCAATTACATGATATAAATTTGATTGATAATAGGTTAATTACTTTAACACATATCAATCATAAATCAATATCCCGAATTTAAAAGAAAACTTACAAATTAAACCAAACCCTTTAACTCTATTAAATATAGAATATAATCTAAATTTAACAGAAGAAATACTGAAATCAGAAGTAAACACTGAAATACTGAAACAATTGTCTTTAGAGACAATTAGGTACCCTCCACAAAACTGGCTTCATTTATAAACTGACGGATCCTTGATCTCCAGAGAACAAGGTGCCGGTGCAGATGTTACGTGCTGTCTCTTCTCCCTTTATAGATCTCTTGGATATGGAACAACAAGTTTTGATGGAGAAATCATTGCCATAAGTGAAAGTCTCAGAAATCTTCTATGCCACATCAATAAATTTAAGAATGCAGTTATATTGTCAGACTCCAAAGCAGCTATTCTATCAATCGTCTCTAAACACACACCTTCATCTCAAACAGCAGAAATAACTAAAATGCTCTCTCAATTATTATCACTCAATAAAAGAATTGTATTCCAATGGATACCATCCCATTGTGGAATCCTGGGAAACGAGAATGCGGATGCTTTAGCAAAGAAGGGTAGCACTGCTACTTACAGACCTGTTACTAAATCTACGTATTACTCTGTGAAGAGATTTATTAAATCTACATACTTAGACTTCAACAAACAAAATTTGATAACTCAATCCCAAGGCAAAAAATGGAACTCCCTGCATCAAAATCCACAGTTAATTCCCGATTTACCACGAAAATCGTCTGTAGCTGCATTTAGATTGGCAACAGGCCATGATTGTTTGGCCAAACACCTGCATAGAATTGGAATATATCAGTCCCCTAACTGCCCATTGTGCAACTCAAACCAAGAAATGGATTCGGAACACCTCAAAATCTGTGCTTCAGTGGCTGGTCATGATAATATCTTTGAAAAATATTGGAGTGCAAGAGGTCAAATGACTTCATTGTCAAACGCCTGGCATTAGAAAACAACAACAACAACTTTAACACATATCGGATCAAAATGTGAATAGAGACATTTTTAAAGCCGAGGGTACAATTTACCATGGATCATTCTTCTTCGCGTTTATTTTATCGATCTTGTCGCGCTCGATCGATCGACACCTCAAGCGTCCGGATCGGTTGACATTGCGTATAAAATTGACGCCAGAGGGCAGTTTCCGAGGCATATAAGTATTTCAGCAACGTGTCGACTTCCCTGAGCATCCGACCGCTTTCGTACGGTTGCTTATGGTTACGGGTATCCTTTTTCTACGCAGTGGTGGGCAAAATGAACGCAACCCACAAGACAGGATTTAAATGGCAACTACATACTGTGGGAGGGGTTGCACTCTACCTTGCAGTGACGGATTTACAGACAGTTGCGCTACTACACTCCTACCTACCATATGTAATTAGAATAGTCCATTCACGTGATATTTAATTAATCATTTTTCAAAGCAATTTCTTCGAAATTGGGATTTATATCTGTGCATGCTATTTTCAGTTGCGCATAGAGAGAGCATCGCTTAAGCAGGATCTGTGGCTGGACTTTATAAATTTCATTTTAGAAAACAGCTGTTCGCACTGGTAGGTTGATGAATACATACCGTCATTTCCCATAACTATGGTCCACGATACAACCATTCAAAGATCATTGTAGAAGTGTTCGTAGATAGCTGCAGTGACTTGAATTCAAATTACAGTACAGCAAGAATATAGATAAACGAGGTACTACGTTATGGAGTACAAAATTTGAATAGTTGTATCGTGGACAATAGTTATGTTCCAGGACCATAGTTATGGGAAATGACGGTACTCATTATTTTTTAAGCTGTCTAAGCAGTGGATATGTAGTACTGGATATCTTTTAAAAAATTTAGCCCCCAGGAGACCTTCACATTCTGCTTTCAAGAGGCCATCATTCTGCAAATCCAGTACCTCTAACTGCAATTCTGGGATAACATTTTCAATTTAAACATGAAAAGGAGTGGCAAAAATATCGAAATCTTTCTCCATCCTTAGAAAATCACTGAATCTGTGTCCTTTGAACTCGTATAACAGGTGGTTTATTTTAAGAATGTACATATTTAAGTTCGCGTCCTGAATATTTGTAAGTGATCCTAAGCATGAGAAATGAAAGAACCGCCTTTCTTGTAAGTATGATATCCTCTCGATTCATATGATTCTGCGAAAGACATTGTGTCACTGATGAAAAGTATTAGGAATAAATTTGAATAAGGAACAAAAAAAAAAGTTTTCTTCCCAGGCAGGATTCGAACCACGAAAGTCTTAGTTGCCAGTCTATCGTGCTCTGGCGTGAACAAGGCTCTGAAATCAGTTACAAGGGTCGGTCTGTTTTTTTTTTTTGCCATTACTGTACATATTTATTTGGACATCGTTACCGAGGCGACCTACCGTGCAGAATAGAGACGTAGTTATACGTAAAAAATTCCTGTAGTGGTATGGTAGATTATGAACAGTCAAGACCATCTAGGCTACTCTTAGCCTTACATTCATATGTCAGCAGAGGTTAACCTAATTATATCCACTTTAGAGGGATTTTTATTAAATAAAGCTCACTTGTCCGCATTTTCGAATTGATCATTAAATAATGTTGTAATTTACCACTGGAGAGCATTATTTCATTATAGTGTTCTGGACTGAAAGACGTGGAAAAATTCAAATATCTTGGAGTAACAGTAACAAATATAAATGACACGCGGAAGGAAATTAAACGCAGAAAAAATATGGGAAATGCCTGTTATTATTCGGTTGAGAAGCTTTTATCATCTAGTCTGCTGTCAAAAAATCTGAAACTTAGAATTTATAAAACAGTTATATTACCGGTTGTTCTTTATGGCTGTGAAACTTGGACTCTCACTTTGAGAGAGGAACAGAGATTGAGGGTTTTTGAGAATAAGATTCTTAGGAAAATATTTGGGCCTAAGAGGGATGAAGTTACAGGAGAATGGAGAAAGTTACACAACGCAGAGCTGCACGCATTGTATCCTTCACCTGGCATAATTAGGAACATTAAATCCAGACGTTTGAGATGGGCAGGGCATGTAGCACGTATGGGCGAATCCAGAAATGCATATATAATGTTAGTTGGGAGGCCAGAGGGGAAACGACCTTTGGGGAGGCCGAGACGTAGGTGGGAAGATAATGTTAAAATGGATTTGAGGGAAGTGGGATATGATAGTAGAGAATGGATTCATCTTGCTCAGGATGGGGACCAATGGCGGGCTTATGTGAGGGCGGCAATGAACCTCCGGGTTCCTTAAAAGCCAGTAAGTAAGTTCTGGACTGAACCTGGAAATAAACTGAATAGCTTTGTAACTTAAATAAACTATGAAGACATACCTGGTTGATTAATTATTTTCCCAATCTAATCCCATATTATGTTCATTTTGCATATTATATTGCTATAATCCTAATTTAATAAATTGTAATGCTCTTCATACTCTTGGACTAACAAAATAAGCTTCGCGTCATCAATTTCATTTATACCTTCAATATTACCACGATTGGAGGCCTTGCAATCGATTTAACCGTCATGACATTCTTTATTTTCATCATGGCCCGCACGGAGACCTGTGATTAGAATTCTGGATGGAATCCGGTCATGCAGGCGGAGACAATGCGACAAAGCGGACGATGCTACATTCAAAACAATGCAAGGAATAAACATTAAGAATCCGAACGCGCCGAAGAATCCGGCCCGGTAAGTGAGCGCCTAACTTTAAGCTACATAAAAAATACTAGATTAGTAATAACTAGACAGTGGACGCGGGATCACTTAAGGAAAAGTGAAGTTGTTTCGTATCAGAGTATATGGCACGTGCCGCGCCGTCCGTCTTTTGTTGTAGGCTACCTGGCGAGTACAGCAGCGTACAAAACGAAGAAACCCTGGTCCGTTCATAGTAACATTGCAATGCAATGTGTGCAGTTGTGTTATCCTGCTCAAGTATTTAGTACGCGTTGAATACTAATAATATAATATAATATTATTACTATAATTATTATTATTATTATCAATAATGTATTATTTTTTATACTTTGTCTCATTTATTTTGACCTGCTGTTCACATTTTATTATGCTTTTTCCTTTCTTTCTGTATGTTATATATTATGTCTGATTTCTACTTACTTGTTGTTTACATTACATTATTATTATCTTATTCAGTTTTGTGTGTAAAATTGTAGTGTATTTTATAAATTTGTAGTCTTTTTGTAACGTAGTTTTACTCCTGGTTGAGTGTTAGAGAAGGCCGTATGGCCTTAACGCTGCCAGGTTAAATAAATTGTTATTATTATTATTATTATTATTATTATTATTATTATTATCAATAATGTATTATTTTTTATACTTTGTCTCATTTATTTTGACCTGCTGTTCACATTTTATTATGCTTTTTCCTTTCTTTCTGTATGTTATATATTATGTCTGATTTCTACTTACTTGTTGTTTACATTACATTATTATTATCTTATTCAGTTTTGTGTGTAAAATTGTAGTGTATTTTATAAATTTGTAGTCTTTTTGTAACGTAGTTTTACTCCTGGTTGAGTGTTAGAGAAGGCCGTATGGCCTTAACGCTGCCAGGTTAAATAAATTGTTATTATTATTATTATTATTATTATTATTATTATTATTATTATCAATAATGTATTATTTTTTATACTTTGTCTCATTTATTTTGACCTGCTGTTCACATTTTATTATGCTTTTTCCTTTCTTTCTGTATGTTATATATTATGTCTGATTTCTACTTACTTGTTGTTTACATTACATTATTATTATTTTATTCAGTTTTGTGTGTAAAATTGTAGTGTATTTTATAAATTTGTAGTCTTTTTGTAACGTAGTTTTACTCCTGGTTGAGTGTTAGAGAAGGCCGTATGGCCTTAATGCTGCCAGGTTAAATAAATTGTTATTATTATTATTATTATTATTATTATTATTATTATTATTATTATTAATATTAATATTATTATTAATAGTGTTGGGGGCCACCGGCGTGGCTCAGTCGGTTAAGGCGCTTGCCTGCCGATCTGAAGTTGCGTTCGGGCGCGGGTTCGATCCCTGCTTGGGCTGATTACCTGGTTGGGTTTTTTCCGAGGTTTTCCCCAACCGTAATGTGAATACAAGGTAATCTATGACGAATCCTCGGCCTCATCTCGCCAAATATCATCGACGCTAAATAACCTAGTAGTTGATACAGCGTCGTTAAATAACCAACTAAAATAAAAAAATAGTGTTGTGCTGATCCATTCATAATGACAAAACGTTAAATTCGCTCAGATTCGAAATGCAATTAAGAAGTATGAGAGTGACATTTTATGTATTAACGAAGACAATATCGTGTGTAATGTAGCCTATGTAAAATTTAAATAAAAACCAGAATAACTCAGGCTATAGAGAAACATTGCAACAGTACATCGCACAGGAAATGCGTTGAAATGAAATCTGAGGAATCATCTACATCATCATCATCATCATCATTTAGTTGTGCGGGTCTAATGATACGTGCATCATGATGCTCAGTACAAATATTCCTCTAAAGAAATTGAGTGATCCCCATTTTAGAGGTTTTCCTCAGAAATTCTCTCGATACAAAAACTGTTTAAGCGATAGGCGAAGACGATTCAGCTTCGGCAACTTACGAGAATATATCGTCGTTTACTGCAACGCTGGTAATTGCATGAATGATGACGAGGACTGAACCTTGCAAGGTATGTACTACAGTACGTTATTTTTTTTTCCTTCTGACTGTACGGAGATACAGTAGCATGTTGACGTCGTCTGTTTACATTTAAAACCTGTTGAGTCAATGGTCTGAATGAAAAAAAAATGTAACATATAGTAAATGTGCACCTACATTCAACGATAAGTCATCCCGCATCCTCTGTCTAGTCATAACTAACCCCGCAATAGTCTCTTGATAAGGCAATAACAAGCGATTTTAAAAGCAAGTTTCGTGACGGGTGCCATCTGTTAACATTGAGATTAATGTTAGCCAACCGTATCTCTGCCAGGTCACGCGGTTTCGAAGGACGGACCACATAACACGGATTTAACAATTACAACAGTTATAAGAACAAAGCACACTTCTGCGTGTTGGCAGATGGATAGTTTATATTATCACAGATCAGCGACCCGTTGTAGTTGACGCTGCTATCTGTATCTATGGAAACATCATTCACACTCACCTCTAATAAAACTGACGTGTTATTATAGAAACGTGTATATCTGATTATGCATTTGAGCATGCTGGGATCACTGTGTGCACAATAGTAATCCTATCCATCCATGTGTCCGTGGACAAGGACACATTTGAGACATGCTTGTATCGTTCTAATAGAATATTAGTGCATTTACACAACTTTTAACAGTATATCACTTTGGAAATTGTATTATGTGTCTTTGACGTGTTAAATTGTATGTATGTATGTATGTATGTATGTATGCATGTATGTATGTACAGTATGTATGTATGTACAGTATGTATGTATGTATGTATGTATGTATGTATGTATGTATGTATGTATGTATGTATGTATGTATGTATGTATGTATGTATTTTTAGTTTGTTATTTAACGACGCTGCATCAACTACGAGGTTATTTAGCGTCGATGAGATTGGTGATAGCGAGATGGTATTTGGCGAGATGAGGCCGAGGATTCGTCATAGATTACCTGGCATTTACCTTACGGTTGGGGAAAACCTCGGAAAAAACCCAACGAGGTAATCAGCCCTAGCGGGGATCGAACCCGCGCCCGACCGCAACTTCACACCGGCAGGCAAGCGCCTTAACCGACTGAGCCACGCCGGTGGCTGTATGTATGTATGTATGTATGTATGTATGTATGTAAGTATGCATCAACTACGAGGTTATTTAGCGTCCATGAGATTGGTGATAGTGAGATGGTATTTGGCGAGATGAGGCCGAGGATTCGCCATAGATTACCTGGAATTTACCTTACGGTTGGGGAAAACCTCGGAAAAAAACAACGAGGTAATCAGCCCTAGCGGGGATCGAACCCGCGCCCGAGCGCAACTTCACACCGGCAGGCAAGCGCCTTAACCGACTGAGCCATACATACACATATAAAATTATTAAAATGACAAGCGTGTTATATTATATCTTGCACATCTTGATTACACTTTGCAAATTGTATTATGTGTCTTTCACGTGTTAAATTTTTGTAACATGAGTTCTATGTATCTGAAATCATATCAACTTTCCAAATTTATATTTTCTAGAAATCTTTTTCTAAATAAGCCTTTTTACTTATAAGACATACTACATAAAACTCATGAAAATCTATTTTTTCATGCATATTACGATGTACATTTTTTATTTGTTCAAGGTTTATATTACGTGTTTCTTAACAATATCTGATGATGCCGAAAAGGCGAAAACGTTAATTTCTATATACAATGTTATAGCAAATAAACATTTGCAAAATGGATAAATCTTATAGATTGAACTTGAAACATTTTATTATATGTGGAAGTGTTTCGTAATTTTGTTATGGATGTGATGTGTTCTTTGAACCAACATGATTACAAAGAAGAGCTAAACACAATCAAATACATAGCACAAGAAAACGGATACAACCCCAACATAATAGACAACATAATACGAGAGACAAAACATAATCACAAAAAACATAAGAATACAACACAAACACAAGAACACAAAAAATACTTCACACTAACATACGAAAACAAAAACACACACAAGATTGCAACCTCATTCAAGAAATTAAATTACAACATCGCATACAGAACAAATAATACTCTACAAAAACATCTCAACACACAACACAAACAAACAAATACAACCACACAGGCGTATACAAACTCAAATGTAACACCTGCAAGAACTTCTACATAGGACAGACAGCAGATAATTTCAAACACGTTACAAAGAACACATCACAGCTTTTGGCTCAGAGTATTTGTTCACGATGTTCTGAACCATAGTGGATCAAGTCACCAAAGAGTTGCATCAATTAACGTCACAATTGTTTATATCTTATAAATGTAGAATTTGAGAATGGATCAATAAAATTATTGCTAGTGAAATTAGACAATCCACTAGAGCAAGTTAACTTTAAGCCCTATTATCTCAAAACTACGTCTCATGGACGTGATCCACTTTAGCTCTGAACGTCTCATATATGCACTATGAAATCTTGGCCTTTACCTATAAATAACTTGAAATGCATTTTATATATAGTAGTAGCATATGATTTGAAACTAAGGACTAAAGGCCCATTAACAATGAAAATTAAACATAACCGTAACATAAACAAATTGGTTCATTCACAATGATTCACATAAGCATTGACATAAACATTACCGTAAGACGTTAACATGAAAGTTTGCAAACTCCAAACTTTCATGCTTATGCTTACGTGATTTGCAAACAGAACACAATCGTGGAGCGCTGAAGTATACGACAGAATATGAGGAAAATGCGTCGTTGTTATGTTTCCATGGTTACCAAGTACGTCTGCTGTTATGTTTATGTTCCCATCGTGAATGATGGTATGATTTCTTGATTTTACCGTAACGTTTACATTCTTAAGTTAACGCTTACGTTATGTTTAGTTTTCATTGTGAATGAGCCTCGATGGTATGACTTCTTGATTTTAATGTAACGTTTATATTCTTAAGTTAACGCTTACGTTATGTTTAATTTTCATTGTGAATGAGCCTTAATACATGCAAATATGCTAAAATCCGCCCCCTTCTTACTACATACATCTACCTTGTTGACTCAACATGTTTATAAAAAAAATATTACTTTATTGTTGATACACTTTTATAGTCCCTATATTATGGAAGCAGTTTTATTGATTTCCTCAAATTCCGCTGGAATTATCTGCCGTGTAAGTTTCTTCAAAGGTTTCTCCAAACTATAAGACAAAGGTCAGGTAATCTCATGATTAGTCAAGAAACTACTCATTTCGTTAAAATATAATTTTGCTATGACTTTATTGTTGATACACTTTTATCACAGTTTACTATATACAGTCACGAAGCTTGAGTTTTGAGGGTGCTAGAAACAATAGACTGTGACGGTACTATTTTGCATTGCCTGTAATGAGGCGATATTAGCGATCCTAGTGGTGAGCAACTATCTAATGTTTGCATATGTACTACGTATGGAGCTTCGCGACTGTATATAGTAGACTGTGCTTTTATAGTCCCTAATTATGGAAGTAGTTTTATTGATGTGCTCAAATCCCGCTTGGGTTATTTGCCGTGTAAGTTTCTTCAAAGGTTTCTCCAAACTATAAGACAAAAATCAGGTAATCTCATGGTAAGTCATGAAACTACTCATTTCGTTAAAATATAATTTTGCTATGACTTTATTGTTGATACACTTTTATCACAGTCTACTATATACAGTCACGAAGCTTGAGTTTTGATGGTGCTAGAAACAATAGACTGTGACGGTACTTTTGCATTGCCTGTAATGAGGCGATATTAGCGATCCTAGTGGTGAGCAACTATCTAATGTTTGCATATTTACTACGTATTGAGCTTCGCGACTGTATATAGTAGACTGTGCTTTTATAGTCCCTTTAATATGGAAGCAGTTTTATTGATGAGCTCAAATTCCACTTGGGTTATTTGCCGTGTAAGTTTCTTCAAAGGTTTCTCCAAACTATAAGACAAAGATCAGGTAACCTCATGGTTAGCCATGAACTACTCATTTCGTTAAAATATAATTTTGGTATCATTATTTCACCGACACTAGATAAATGTTATGTTTTATTTAACGACGCTCGCAACTGCAGAGGTTATATCAGCGTCGCCGGATGTGCCGGAATTTTGTCCCGCAGGAGTTCTTTTACATGCCAGTAAATCTACTGACATGAGCCTGTCGCATTTAAGCACACTTTAATGCCATCGACCTGGCCCGAGATCGAACCCGCAACTTTGGGCGTAGAAGGCCAGCGCTATACCAACTCGCCAACCAGATCGACTCACTAGATAAAGTCCGAATTGATATAGTGTCGTTAAATGACCAAATATAAAACATTTTGAATAGGAAGCTATGCCCCGCAAGTTCCGTAGGGTAACACCGATCTGTGAATTCCAACAAAGACAAGCATCAAAGTAGCTGTGGACAATGACTAAAATGAACATGAGGCAGAGATTACAGTTCGACTACCATGCTCACAATCCAGATAGGAACGCGGTGATAGCATTATCTGTGCGAAAGACAATGGATCGCGTTCATGTAGCCTGCCTGATAGTTACACGAGGATCTAGATTGTGTGGGATCTCAGTGTTTACATTCAGCGCTCTCTGCAAGTAAAATAAGGCGTGTATTATCAGAGTGTCTGTAGCTACCAAGCACGCGATTCAACCACGCCAAAACAACTTTACTGGAGCAATGTAAATGCAGTGTTCGTTATTTGCAATTAAGAGACATAAAATTATAGTTGAACAGAAAGAAAAATTACTTACGACACAATCGCATGTTTATTACAGATGAAACGTATAAGTCAACAGACCTTGCTTTTTTTCTTTAACTTTCACGATGTTAATGTAGTGTAATTTTTTAGTATTTTCACCGTGCCATAGATGGGCTATTGAGGCAGTGATGTCAAAGAAAGAGCGCGTAACGGACGTTCGATTCCTTCCCGTGCTCAAGTGCTGGAGTGGGATGCCGTAAACACAGATAAGAGCAAGACACAGGGGCGGACAAAGTGAATTATTTTCACACGCCTAGACTTGAACGGAGCAGTAATACCGCACGCACTGGAGATAAGCGAGCGTTGGACTTCACTTTACTCCTGTGTTTATGAAAACTTGTGATAAAGCTAGCCCAGCTATGCGCTACTAGACGAAACATCACATGTTTTGTCTCCTGGCCTTGCTTGTCTCTGCTAGGTCCCGTCTCACAGTCAGCTGGTTAGTTCACGCGCGTACTATTTATTTTCTTTATTTGATATTTTCAATACTTTCTTTTGAACGGTGCACCAGTAAAAAATATGTTTATTTGTACTTTCAATGCGGAATCTAACCATATAATTTAAAAATATTTTTTCGTG
>NC_091130.1:16642858-16707858 GCF_040183065.1 Periplaneta americana
GATATATGATCATATCGTCGGATGTTGCACACGTATCTGACGCACATATTCTGAGCTCGCTGTAACTTGACTGACAGTTCAGAACTTAGGTCACTTAACAAAACGTCACAATAATCGAAGTGCGGCATTACTAGGGTTTGTACTAGGGTCAGTTTTAGTTGCTGGGGCAAGAAGTTTCTCAAGCGACTCAAAGTAGTCTACTAGCTTGCAGTGAGAGGGGTTCAACTATGATTGAGGGGAAGGGAACACACTGTGCTACTCTTCCCCATCGCTGGCCTGCAGATAAATGCAACGTTTCGGATCAACATACCCGACTCCACCTTCATGTGAAGCTGAAAAAGGGGAACCTTCCTATTGGATCCGTTATCAAGAATATGTTGTTCTCTAGGGCAGTAAAGGCAAATTAACCCTCGATACTTACCTGGGGTCGTCTTTGAACCCACACTATATTTTATTGTTAATATCTACATCCCTACTCCGAAACGTTCCAGTGAAATATGTAGATATGCAATCCTTGGATATTTTAGTGTCCTTTACAATTATTTTTATTTTTAGTAGGTTATTTTACGACGCTTTATCAACATCTCAGGTTATTTAGCGTCTGAATGAGATGAAGGTGATAATATCAGTGAAATGAGTCCCTGCCCGAGGGAAAACTCCGGAAAAAACCTCAACCAGGTAACTTGCCCCGACCGGGAATCGAACTCGGGCCACCTCGCTTCGCGGCCAGACGCGCTAACCGTTACTCCACAGGTGTGGACCTTTACAATAATATTATTTCATAATTACATATTCATTTTTTTCATGTTATTGCTTGGGGTCGTGGATGGCCCCAGCTATAGAATACATTTTTATTTTGTAGTTAGATATATTTTGCACTCAAACTTTTACTTAATTTTTTACATTTACTGACAAAAATTAATCATTTTTATATTACTCCAACTGAATGCCATTGTTATGACGTAATTTTTAAAATAAAAATATTAAATTGCAAGCAGAGTGTTGACGATAAAGCGACAATTTCATGCATCATGGATAATTTTGTAAGGTTCCCACAAATCCATTTTAATATTATCCTCCCATCAAAGTCTCGGCCTCCCCAAAGGTATTTTTCCCTCAAGTCTCCCAACTAACAATCTATACGCATTTTTGGGTTCACCCGCACGTGCTACATGCCCTAGCCATCTCAAATGTCTGGATTTGATGCTCCTAATTAAGTTAGTCGAAGAATACAATGCGTGCAGTTCTGCTTTGTGTAACTTTCTCCATTATCTTGTAACTTCAAAGGGATAAAGTATATTTACTATCACAGTGTACAATTCGGTAGCTCCTTTGAACGCCCACTTAGCAGATTTACGACTTCCTACACAAACACCTTTGAACGTGCCATCCTACTTCCTCATTTCCATGTTCACAGTTGCAACATTCAATGATATTCTCGTGCTAACAGAGGGAATTCTTGGAATTCGGAAAAGATGTGGCAACTCTCCCTCCACGTAGATATGAAGGGAGCCTCTCAATTTTTCAAATCGCGGGTTGTGTCTGGTTACTAGCAGGCGAAGACAAGATTTTCATCATAGTAAGGAAGACATTTATTTATAACAACCAATTAATAGGGGCAGTAGAAGGTCTGTATCTCTAATCTCACTCCACTAATACTTATTCAGAAAAGAATAATTAAAATATGCCTTAATAAACCAATTGATTACTCATCCGAGCTTTTGTTCACTGATTTTAATGTTTTGAAAATTAAACAGATTTATTATATTGCCTTATTAAACTTCGTCGGACACTGTCTAGTTTAAAAAATAAATGAAGAGTTCGCGGGAAAAACGATAAATGTCACAGTTTTCTTAAGGTTGATGTCATTATCTAATTCAATGGATCACTGCGAAATGTAATGTTGTTCTTATGATAAATGGTAAAAAGGAGAATTATCACTACAAATACAGTAATCCTTTCCTTTATTTTCTATAGAAACAGCACTACATCTTGCAGTTATAGACTCAATTAGATCATTATCTAATCCTTAACAGAAATGTGACATTCATCGTTTTTCCCTCGAACTCTTCAAATTAAAATTGCACTTTTTCAACTCAGATTCTTTCAGTTATAAGCCCTTTTCTCTGAGATAGTTATGTAAAAATATAGGCTATCAGCTGACGAATTTATTATCATATCCTTTTATTGTGAATTTTATTTAATTTTCTTTCTTTTTATTATTTTATTATATTCTATTTTGTTATATTCTTCCTTACGTTTTCCATATTAACCATTTGTGCTAAATGAGTTGCTTTTGCTATATTCCAATGTATTTTACTTTCTTTTTTTTCTATTATGGTATTATTTTCATGTTGTTTAGTGTCGATTTTATTATGCTATTATTATTTCTCTTTGTAATATGTTAGTATTCTGTTCTGTAACTTTTTTGTTAAATTTTAACTGCTTGAATACTTTGTGACCTGGTAGAGTGTAAGAGAAGGCCCTATGGCCTTAACTCTGCCAGTATAAATAAAGAATTACTATTATTATCATTATTATTAAAAATCGTAATGAATTAAAATTGCATCATCATAAATATTGAACTAAAAGATCCGATTTTATACGACTAGAGGAACCAAAGTGTTTCACAAGCACAGCTCTGAGCCATGGTACCTACTTTGGTCCAAGGTTATACAATAAAATAGTTGATAAATACCCAGATTTGGAAAAGTTTAGTATCAGAAATTTCAAAAATAGCGTTAGGAATTTACTTTTTAAAGAATATATATATATATATATATATATTGATTTAATATGTATATGTCTTTGTATGATCTTAATTGTTAAAATTGAAATTGTATTTTTAAAGTTAAGTTATTTTCCTGTATTTTTTTTTTCTTGACTCAGTTTGTGTCAAATAATTATCTTTGTTTCTGTTTATCTTTGTGTTTAAATATCTCCCTGAGCACGAGTTTTTACTCCTTCAGGGAGGAACTAAGATTGTATTTTTGTACATGTTATTTTACTAACAATAAACAATAAATAATAGTACATTATGCAACGAGCCTATAATGATAGTAATTAAGAAGCGAGTATGGATGCAAGCGAGTTTCATAATTTTCATACGAGCTTCTTAATTACCATTATAGGCGAGTTTCATACGACTATTTATGCTCGACCATATTTCTAACTTGAAATTATTCATTTTATTTGTATCGAACTGACCTTGAGCAATACCTCGTAAATTGTGAGATGTGCGCTGACGCGAAAGTATTGATTTTTTCCGAGGAACAGATGTCCACATTGACCTTGATAGCCTATAAGAACCTATAGAGTAAACTGAATATTAACTTTGATATAACATTGAAATTAAATTAGACATTGAAAAACGAGATGACAAATTGAAATTGTTTGAATATTATTTACAATTAACGCTAATTATTATAGTAACAGAACATAACCCTCTGCGACAGTATTGGATTTCCAGCCACCGTGACTTTTCGCTAATTCTCTTTCGATTGCATATCCGAGAATAATCGATTTCATAACGGTACAAAGCTGACTTGTCATTGGCTGAACACCTGTACTTTAATGAGTAGGTGTACTTTAATGACATGCATTAAAGGACTGCTACCAGGTGTATAATTACTACATTTCGGCATGGTCGAGCATAAACAACAATAAATAATATCAAAATTAGTGCTTATTACTATTTTGCGACACGCAATATTTTACATCTTCCGTTCCATAATAAACAGACTGAAATGGAATTAAATGAAACTTGTAAAGTTAACGGAAGCGGGAAAACTGAAACCCGAATTCACGGATATCTAAGCCTGCGGTGTGGGTTGCAGCTACCTGAGGGGCAGGTGATAGTGAGAGACGAGGCCGGTTTGATGAGAACTGCGTACATTATGTCAATTACGCCGCAGGGCTAGGAGATGAATATTGCTTCGCGTTGTCGAGAGAATCTTCCGCGTCGAGTTATCCACACGACTGCCCTGTTCGTTGCTTGGCAACGGCATCTCGTTTCCTTAGCCTGGATTGCCATTAGCTAAGCAGACTGGATGATTGGATATCGGGTAGAAACACATTTAAACTAGTTTGGAGGCAAATAAAACGTATTTACGCCCAGATCAAAGCTAGGATTTAGTATTAATGTGCATTGCGTTTCCAAATGTAGTGTTAATCTCTCGTGGATTATTATTTATTCACTGTTCCAATTAATAAATCTCTCTCGAAAAAAAATCTTCAGTACACACGCAATGTTGTATAAGAAACGATTAGGAAAAACACGGAAATTTTACTTTAAGTAAGTAAAGAGATAGGTTTCGAAGTAAATCTCGAAAATACAGAGTATATGATTATGTCTCGTGACCAGGATATTGTGCAAAACAGAGGTCTGCATCGGACGTTTTCGCTCGAGCGCCAAGTAGTTCATAGCATAAATCCGATAGGTAGCGCACGTGCATGATGGGCAAAATTGTCACGAGCGATGAATCCTCGAACGGTATAAGCCGAGCGTTAGACATTCGTTCTTGTTACAGTGATGAACTGTGTAGTAACATCATAGATGCTTATCATTTCAAAACTTTGCAGTGTTTAACTAACCTCTCCATAGTAGAACTATAAAACTTGCTTTAAAATCTAATATAAATGTTGTAGGTAAATGTCCCCCCCCCCCACAGGAGTGATTTTGTTTTTGCCACGTCTGATAGATGTTACTGGATGTAAATGTAATTATTATAAACGGAGAACACAATCACGATAATGCAAGAACTGTATCAAGTTTTCTAATAATAATAATAATAATAATAATAATAATAATAATAATAATAATAATAATAATAATAATAATAATCTCTAATAACTAGTGTATCAATCTTTGCGTCTGTAACAGTTGTGCAGCATGATTATTCGTTTTATTATATTTTCTGTGACGTTATCTCTGTACTAATATTGTTATTAATCTACTGCTATATCAATAATATTTTGTAAAACGTTTCTACATTGTCGCAGTATATAGGCGGAACACTATGTATGGACCTAGGCCTATCATATTATATATGTGGTAAATCAAATATTGCATAATTATTAATTAGCAATAATAACTGTACATCGAAGTTTTTCATACTATTTTATTTAGCCTATAACTTCATGTTCCTGTTTTGGTACGTTCCATTGACTGTTTCATTAAACGTTTGTCATAAACGCAGAAAATAAAGCCTCATTTTTACCATGTGAGCAAAACATATGTGTATCTTATCTGTCGCCTTCCATACAAGATAAGACATGTCGGTGAGATGACCTTGTACTGTGCTTCTATTTATTTCGAGCGTATCACGACCGATCGTATCTCATTCGAGGGTTCGACACTCGACCGAGTTCAAGCGAGCGATTTAACTCCAATGCAGCATTCTGATGCAAAATGTAAATATAAAAATTGGAAATTTATCCTTTGAAGAGGTGGAAAAATTCAAATATCTTGGAGCAACAGTAACAAATATAAATGACACTCGGGAGAAAATTAAACGCAAAATGCATATTGGAAATGCCTGTTGTTATTCGGTTGAGAAGCTTTTATCATCTAGTCTGCTTTAAAAAATTGAAAGTAGAATTTATAAAAACAGTTACATTAGGCCTACCGGTTATTCTATATGGTTGTGAAACTTGTACTTTCACTTTGAGAGAGGAACAGAGCTTAAAGATATTCGAGAATAAGGTTCTTGGAAAATATTTGGGGCTAAGAGGGATGAAGGGATGAAGTTACAGGAGATTGGAGAAAGTTACACAACGCAGAACTAATTCATCTAACATAATTACGAACATTAAATCCAGAAGTTTGAGATGGACAGGGCATGTAGCACGTACGGTTGAATCCAGAAGTTTATATACGGTGTTGGTTGAGACACCTGAGGGAAGACCGAGACGTAGATGGGAGGATAATATTAAAATGGATTTGAGGGAGATGGAATATGATGATAGGGACTGGATTAATCTTGCTCAGGATAGGGACCAATGGCGGGATTATGTGAGGGCGGCAATGAACCTCAGGGTTCCTTAAAAGCCATAAGTGAGTAAGTATATATTAAAGGGATGGTGGATGGAAAAGCAGAAATGTCCACCATAACTACGAATTGTAAAATTGGCCGTCATTACTTACTTACTGGCTTTTAAGGAACCCGAAAGTTCATTGCCGCCCTCACATAGGCCCGCCATTGGTCCCTATCCTGAGCAAGATTAATTCATTCTCTATCATCATATCCCACCTCCCTCAAATCCCTTTTAATATTAACTTCCCATCTACGTCTCGGCCTCCCTAAAGGTCTTTTTCCCTCCGGCCTCCCAACTAACACTCTATATGCATTTCTGGATTCGCCCATACGTGCTACATGCCCTGCCCATCTCAAACGTCTGGATTTAATGTTCCTAATTATGTCAGGTGAAGAATACAATGCGTGCAGTTCTGTGTTGTGTAACTTTCTCCATTCTCCTGTAACTTCATCCCTCTTAGTCCCAAATATTTTCCTAGGAACCTTATTCTCAAACACCCTTAATCTCTGTTCCTCTCTCAAAATGAGAGTCCAAGTTTCACAACCATACAGAACAACCGGTAATATAACTGTTTTATAAATCCTAACTTTCAATTTTTTTAACAGCAGACTAGATGACAAAAGCTTCTCAACCGAATAAAAACAGGCATTTCCCATACTTATTCTGTGTTTAATTTCCTCCCGAATGTCATTTATATGTTAATGTTCTCCAAGATATTTGAATTTTTCCCACCTCTTCGAAGGATAAATCTCCAATTTTTACATTTCCATTTCGTATAATATTCTGGTCACGAGATATAGGCCTAATCATATATTTTGTCTTCAGTACCACAACCGTTAAAGATGTTGATTATCGTTGAAATTTTCAGAATAAGATGAAGTCGAGAGTGCTTCGGAATGAAATGTCTAATCCTGAAAGAAATTAGAGAATGCTGGGAATTTCCATTCCTCCGATCTATACACAAGGAGTCCTATAAGTTCCTTCAACGCCGGGGACCAAACAAGTGCTCTGAGAATGAGAAGTCCGTGACTTAGTAGAGAGCAGCGGAGTGAGAAGTGTAAAAAAAAATGTTATGTTTTTATATTTAAAGATAAAACATACATGTTAGGTCAATTATACAGTGTTCATAGACTTGATAAGATACATTAAAGATGATATATTACAGTTATATGAACACTAATAAATACAATAAATTATTAAAGAAATTAGTAATTGTCAGACATGTTTCGGAGATGCTTCTCCATCTTCAGTGACTATTTACCACGACTGTAAAACGAAAACAGATGTAATTAATCTCATGTATAATTATATTAAAAAAAATTAATAATAATAATAATAATAATGTTTTATTTTCGCTGGCAGAGTTAAGGCCATAAGGCCTTCCCTTCCACTCAACCAGCCTCAATCAATGCAATACATATTTAAATTACAAACTACACTTAAAAGTTCTCCAGCAATATTCTTCAATTTTAACGACTAGCAGACTACATATTTATTTAAATTTAGATAAACCTATAAGGTAAAGTAGTAACTTAATTTATGAGCTAATTTAATTCAATCAATTATAATTAATTTAATATTTGGGATAGCTAGTAAAATGATGAAAATTAATTTAATATAAGCTTACTAGAACTATGTTACAGGGAGAAAAAAAATATATATAAATCTAAAATATATTTTTATAATGAGAATATTAATGTAATTCCCATTAGAGGTTGTGTAAATCTATTTAGAGAAATTAATGATGATAATAAGAATGGACAGATGTTAGTTTCATTATAAGTAACAAATATTAATCAGCAATTAATCAGTTAAGTAAGAATTTATGCAATTTTGACCTAAATGAAGTTATTGTCCAACAACCCCTTACATCACTCGGAAGCGAGTTCCAATTTCTAGCAACTGAAACTGTATAGGATGAAGAATATAAAGATGTCTTGTGGTAAGGTATAATGAGTAAATTGTTATGATGAGATCTTGTACTTAGCTGATGATATGCGGATAAATTTTGAAAACGAGAAGCCAAATAGATTGGGGTAGCGGTGCGCAGAATTTGAAATAAGAGAACAAGAGAATGCAGGGCTCGTCGATCGCTTAGCCTTAGCCAAGACAGAGTTTGGAAAAACGGAGAAACATGATCATACTTACGAATATTGCAAATATAACGGACACACGCATTATTCACACGTTGTAGCCTGCTGCTCAAATCTGCATTGAGGTTACTTAATATAACATCGCAGTAGTCGAAGTGTGGCATCACGAGTGTTTGTACAAGGATTAATTTTAATTTATCGGGAAGAAAGTGCTTCAGCCGCTTTAATGAGTGAATAATAGAAAATATTTTTTTGGAAGTGTGATTCACTTGTTCATTCCATTCCAGGTGACAATACATATAAATACCAAGGTTCTTCACAGTCGAACTGTATGGAATAGTAGTATTAATGATAAATGGAAAAATATGAGATGTCTGAGTAGCAGTATTTAAGTCTTTCAATAATTGGAAAAGTTAAAAAATATAATGGTATAATAATTTATAACCAATATTATTATTATGTCTTCTATGTATGCAAATGTATAATTTATAACCAATATTATTATTATTATTATTATTATTATTATTATTATTATTATTATTATTATTATTATTATTATTATGTCTTCTATATGTACATATAAATTATTATACCATTATATTTTTTAACTTTTCCAGTTATTGAAAGACTTAAATATTACTATTTAGACATCCCATATTTTTCCATTTGTCATTAATTTTCTAAATATAATTATACCTGAGATTAATTACATTTGTTTTCGTTTTGCAGTCGTGGTAAGTAGTCACTGAAGATGGAAAAGCATCTCCGAAACATATCTATTACTAATTTCTTTAATAATTTTATGCTCGACCATGCCGAAATGTAGTAATTATACACCTGGTAGCAGTCCCTTAATGCATGTCATTAAAGTACCCCTATTCATTAGAGTTCAGGTTTTCGATTATTCTCGGATATGCACTCGAAAGACGAGGGAAACGTCACGGAGGCTGGAAATCCAATACTGTCGCAGAAGGTTATGTTCTGTTACCATAATAATTAGCGTTAATTGGAAATAATATTCAAATAAATTCAATTTGTCATCTCGTTTTTCAATTCTAAATCAATTTCCAGGTTATACATTCTCTGCATTACATCAAGGTCAATGACATTATTATTCCTCGGAAAAAATCAATACTTTCGCGTCTGCGCACATCTCACAATTCAAGAGCTATGAACAAGGTCACTTCTCATCTTCTGTCAGATACAAATAAAATGTATACTTCTGAATAATTTCAAGTTAGAAATATGGTCGAGCATAAAAAGTCGTATGAAATTTGCCTATAATGGTAATTAAGACACTCGTATGAAAATTATGAAACTCGCTTGCGCTCGTTTCATAAACAAACATGCTTGCGGCTTAATTACTATCATTATAGGCTCGTTGCATAATGTGCTATTATTGTACTGAGTTTTTGAATGTACTTCACTCCCACCCCTTCTACTAATGAAGTTCCAACTCCACACAGAGCCAAGACAGCAAATAGTAAGCAGTACTGAGTTATTGAGTATAGTACGTTCCAGAAATATGTTCGCGTTTTCCAGTGACGATACAGCTTTCAATATTGAATCATATTTTCGCACAGGTACTGTCCGTTTGCCTAATTCGCATCCCGATTTCCCCCACCTGCTTCTGCTCGCCCCTCTGTAAAAGCTGGGCTGTCTTAGCTCTTTTCTGAAAACATTAATTTCTCTTAGGAATTGGACGTTTACGTAATAATATACAGCTATTTAATTTAACTTAAATAAAAGGGCCTCGTTAAGTAATTAACTGTCACGTGATTTCCTCCCTGTCTACAATCATGCGGCATAACCACTTGGACGGACAGTAGATAGCATGTCTGAGTAATTTTATATTTTCGGGTCGGGCAGAAGTGAAGATTGAATTAACAGTACGTAGAGTAGGTATAGAATTATTTCAACATGAGTTACTAGTACGAAGGACGAAACTGGCAATTGGAATTAGATGCAATAGTCTATAGTGCGATAATATGCACAAAAGAACTGAAGCCTGTATCGAAATGAACGGCCACCATTTTCAAAATTGTGTTTAAATATTCATATTATGATTATTTTTCAATTTAACTTCTTTCTCTATATTGTATGCTAATGTGCTGTAGACAGTATAATATACACTGCATAATGAATACGTTCGCATGGATAACTCACTTCGTGAGTAAAAACACTTATTCTTAATACAGTACTGTATCAAGATTCAACAAAAACCTAATGAAAATTATATATATATATATATATATATATATATATATATATATATATATATATATATATATATATATATTTTGATGTACCGAAGTACATATGATATTTCCATGCAGATATTCTGCGTCATCATATGATGAAAGAGTGATGGAACGGAGAAAAATTCTCTCCGGCGCCGAGATTTGAACCCGGGTTTTCAGCTCTACGTGCTGATGCTTTATCCACTAAGCCACGCCGGATACAACCCCGACGCCGATTAGAATCGTCTCAGATTAAGCTCCATCTCTTGGGTTCCCTCTAGTGGCCGCCCTCTGCACTACGTCATAGATGTCTATGAATGCAGGACCGAAGCCCATATATGTGTTGAGGTGCACTCGAATGAGTGACTGGTTGGCCGGGATCCGACGGTATAGGCGCCGTCTTAAATCACAAAGTGATTTATTACGCATATCATATATATATATTTTGATGTACCGAAGTACATATGATATTTCCATGCAGATATTCTGCGTCAACATATGATGAAAGAGTGATGGAACGGAGAAAAATTCTCTCCGGCGCCGGGATTTGAACCCGGGTTTTCAGCTCTACGTGCTGATGCTTTATCCACTAAGCCACGGCGTCGGGGTTGTATCCGGCGTGGCTTAGTGGATAAAGCATCAGCACGTAGAGCTGAAAACCCGGGTTCAAATCCCGGCGCCGGAGAGAATTTTTCTCCGTTCCATCACTCTTTCATCATCTAATGAAAATTATCAAACTCAAAATCGCGATATTTCCTAGTTTACGTAAATGGATGAACTACTTTTCTTCTTCCTATACCTAGTAGAGTGATTTGTGTTTTACGCCAGTATCATCGAACTCCAGTCTTGGAGGGGGGAGCAAGCGGTGTTTCCGGTTCTCTAAAGGTATAGACAGGTTAATATTAAAAACGTTAGTAAAAATAAAATGATGTCCCTGTATTTATTAGTGTTCATGTAACTGTAATATATCATCTTTAATGTATCTTATGTTATGTTTTATTTAACGACGCTCGCAACTGCAGAGGTTATATCAGCGTCGCCGGTGTGCCGAAATTTTTGTCCGCAGGAGTTCTTTTACATGCCATGACATGACCCTGTCGCATTTAAGCACTCTTAAATGACATCGTCCTGGCCCGGGATCGAACCCGCAACCTCTGGCATAGAAGGCCAGCGCTATACCAACTGCGCCACCCAAGCCGACTGGGGAGTGTAAGTCGCTGTGCAATTCATATAATTTATTTACACTTTATAAAAAGAGGAAAAAGTTTCGATTTGCTGAGGGGATAAAGGGACGCTCCAGACGGCGAGCGCGTCCCAATTAAACGAGTGCTCCATCTGCAAATGAGAAAGCCGGACTAATTGCACAGAGTTGTGTACACGGATAAATCATACTGCGCAAAGAGTTGTCACAAGTTGGGGAAGTGGGCTCCAGAGCGTAATCTGATGAAGTGACTGGGGGAAAAAGAACGACAGCAAAGGTCCAGCTGGCTTCGCAAAGGGAATTCTGGCTGCAATCGCATCTCTGATTCCGCTAATAAGCACAAACTCCAACGACTGCGGTATGAATGCCCGTATCAAAATTGGGAGCATCCTCACTGCCCTAGTTCGTGATGGACTGCAAGAAAAATGTACGAACTAGAACAATGTGGAGTTCGTAGTTCATAAATGAGGATTGCCAACCATTGCGATGTAGTTTATAATTGAAATGTATACAGAACGAATCACATGTGTGTTTAAAATTTGATTGCGTGACTATGTCTAATTTTTACATTATTATTAAGTTTATATCATTCGTAATTTTAATGAGAGGATTATGAGTATTATATATAGGGTATAAACAATACAAACTGCCCAAAATACTGGTGGTAAATCATAAATAACTGAAGAAAAAAGTCAAATAATGTTTTTCTCTAACAGTTAAGATTATTCCAGAAAAGAAATGAGTTTTGTGAATATGCGAATAGACATAAGAGCAAATAAAGAAATCACGAGCAAGTAAGAAAATGTGAGCAAGTAAACAAAATTTGAGAAAGTAAACAATTGTGAGCAAGTGAACAAAATTTGAGCAAGTAAACAAATGTGAGGAAGTGAAAAATGTGTGAGCAAGTAAATAAATGTGAGCAAGTAAACAAAACTTGAGCAAGTAAACAAATGTGAGAAATTAACAAAACTTGAGGAAATAAACAAAATTTGAGCAAATAAACAATGTGAGCAACTCAACAAAAGTTGACGAAATAAACAAAATTTGAGCGCTTAACAAATGTGAGGAAGAAAAAATGTGAGTAAGTAAACAAAATTTGAGCAAGTAAATAAATATGAGCAAGTAAACAAAACTTGAGCAAGTAAACAAATGTGAGGAAGTAAACAAAATTTGAGCAAGTAAACAAAACTTGAGCAAGTAAACTAATGTGAGAAATTAACAAAAGTTGAGGAAATAAACAAAATTTGAGCAAATAAACAAAATTTGAGCAAGTATACAAATGTTAGCAAGTAAACAAAATTTGATCAAGTAAACAAATGTGAGCAGGTAAACAATGTGAGCAAGTAAACAAAATTTGAGCAAGTAAACAAAACTTCAGCAAGTATAAAAATGTGAGCAAGTAAACAAAATGTGAGCAAGTAAACAAATATGAGCAGGTAAACAATGTGAGCAAGTAAACAAAATTTGAGCAAGTAAACAAAACTTCAGCAAGTATAAAAATGTGAGCAAGTAAACAAAACTTGAGCAAGTAAACAAATATGAGCAGGTAAACAATGTGAGCAAGTAAACAAAACTTGAGCAAGTATAAAAATGTGAGCAAGTAAACAAAATGTGAGCAAGTAAACAAATGTGAGCAAGTAAACAAATGTGAGCAAGTAAACAAAACTTGAGCAAGTAAACAAATATGAGCAGGTAAACAATGTGAGCAAGTAAACAAAACTTGAGCAAGTATAAAAATGTGAGCAAGTAAACAAAATGTGAGCAAGTAAACAAATGTGAGCAAGTAAACAAATGTGAGCAAGTAAACAAAACTTGAGCAAGTAAACAAATATGAGCAGGTAAACAATGTGAGCAAGTAAACAAAACTTGAGCAAGTATAAAAATGTGAGCAAGTAAACAAAATGTGAGCAAGTATAAAAATGTGAGCAAGTAAACAAAACTTGAGCAAGTAAACCATTGTGAGCAAGTAAACAAAACTTGAGCAAGTAAACCATTGTGAACAAGTAAACAAAACTTGAGCAAGTAAACCATTGTGAACAAGTAAATAAAACTTGAGCAAGTAAACCAATGTGAGCAAGTAAACAAAACTTGAGCAAGTAAACCAATGTGAACAAGTAAACAAAACTTGAGCAAGTAAACCAATGTGAACAAGTAAACAAAACTTGAGCAAGTATACCATTGTGAACAAGTAAACAAAACTTGAGCAAGTAAACAAAACTTGAGCAAGTAAACCAATGTGAACAAGTAAACAAAACTTGAGCAAGTAAACCAATGTGAGGAAGTAAACAAAACTTGAGCAAGTAAACCAATGTGAACAAGTAAACAAAACTTGAGCAAGTAAACAAAACTTGAGCAAGTAAACCATTGTGAACAAGTAAACAAAACTTGAGCAAGTAAACCATTGTGAACAAGTAAACAAAACTTGAGCAAGTAAACCAATGTGAACAAGTAAACAAAACTTGAGCAAGTAAACCATTGTGAACAAGTAAACAAAACTTGAGCAAGTAAACAAAACTTGAGCAAGTAAACCATTGTGAACAAGTAAACAAAACTTGAGCAAGTAAACAAAACTTGAGCAAGTAAACCATTGTGAACAAGTAAACAAAACTTGAGCAAGTAAACAAAACTTGAGCAAGTAAACCAATGTGAACAAGTAAACAAAACTTGAGCAAGTAAACCAATGTGAACAAGTAAACAAAACTTGAGCAAGTAAACCATTGTGAACAAGTAAACAAAACTTGAGCAAGTAAACAAAACTTGAGCAAGTAAACCAATGTGAACAAGTAAACAAAACTTGAGCAAGTAAACCAATGTGAACAAGTAAACAAAACTTGAGCAAGTAAACCATTGTGAACAAGTAAACAAAACTTGAGCAAGTAAACAAAACTTGAGCAAGTAAACCATTGTGAACAAGTAAACAAAACTTGAGCAAGTAAACAAAACTTGAGCAAGTAAACCATTGTGAACAAGTAAACAAAACTTGAGCAAGTAAACCAATGTGAACAAGTAAACAAAACTTGAGCAAGTAAACCATTGTGAACAAGTAAACAAAACTTGAGCAAGTAAACAAAACTTGAGCAAGTAAACCATTGTGAACAAGTAAACAAAACTTGAGCAAGTAAACCAATGTGAACAAGTAAACAAAACTTGAGCAAGTAAACCATTGTGAACAAGTAAACAAAACTTGAGCAAGTAAACAAAACTTGAGCAAGTAAACCAATGTGAACAAGTAAACAAAACTTGAGCAAGTAAACCAATGTGAACAAGTAAACAAAACTTGAGCAAGTAAACCATTGTGAACAAGTAAACAAAACTTGAGCAAGTAAACAAAACTTGAGCAAGTAAACCATTGTGAACAAGTAAACAAAACTTGAGCAAGTAAACAAAACTTGAGCAAGTAAACCATTGTGAACAAGTAAACAAAACTTGAGCAAGTAAACCAATGTGAACAAGTAAACAAAACTTGAGCAAGTAAACCATTGTGAACAAGTAAACAAAACTTGAGCAAGTAAACAAAACTTGAGCAAGTAAACCAATGTGAACAAGTAAACAAAACTTGAGCAAGTAAACCAATGTGAACAAGTAAACAAAACTTGAGCAAGTAAACCATTGTGAACAAGTAAACAAAACTTGAGCAAGTAAACAAAACTTGAGCAAGTAAACCATTGTGAACAAGTAAACAAAACTTGAGCAAGTAAACAAAACTTGAGCAAGTAAACCATTGTGAACAAGTAAACAAAACTTGAGCAAGTAAACCAATGTGAACAAGTAAACAAAACTTGAGCAAGTAAACAAAACTTGAGCAAGTAAACCATTGTGAACAAGTAAACAAAACTTGAGCAAGTAAACCAATGTGAACAAGTAAACAAAACTTGAGCAAGTAAACCATTGTGAACAAGTAAACAAAACTTGAGCAAGTAAACAAAACTTGAGCAAGTAAACCATTGTGAACAAGTAAACAAAACTTGAGCAAGTAAACAAAACTTGAGCAAGTAAACCATTGTGAACAAGTAAACAAAACTTGAGCAAGTAAACCAATGTGAACAAGTAAACAAAACTTGAGCAAGTAAACCATTGTGAACAAGTAAACAAAACTTGAGCAAGTAAACAAAACTTGAGCAAGTAAACCAATGTGAACAAGTAAACAAAACTTGAGCAAGTAAACCAATGTGAACAAGTAAACAAAACTTGAGCAAGTAAACCATTGTGAACAAGTAAACAAAACTTGAGCAAGTAAACAAAACTTGAGCAAGTAAACCATTGTGAACAAGTAAACAAAACTTGAGCAAGTAAACCAATGTGAACAAGTAAACAAAACTTGAGCAAGTAAACAAAACTTGAGCAAGTAAACCATTGTGAACAAGTAAACAAAACTTGAGCAAGTAAACAAAACTTGAGCAAGTAAACCATTGTGAACAAGTAAACAAAACTTGAGCAAGTAAACAAAACTTGAGCAAGTAAACCAATGTGAACAAGTAAACAAAACTTGAGCAAGTAAACCATTGTGAACAAGTAAACAAAACTTGAGCAAGTAAACAAAACTTGAGCAAGTAAACCAATGTGAACAAGTAAACAAAACTTGAGCAAGTAAACCAATGTGAACAAGTAAACAAAACTTGAGCAAGTAAACCATTGTGAACAAGGAAACAAAACTTGAGCAAGTAAACCAATGTGAACAAGTAAACAAAACTTGAGCAAGTAAACAAAACTTGAGCAAGTAAACCATTGTGAACAAGTAAACAAAACTTGAGCAAGTAAACCATTGTGAACAAGTAAACAAAACTTGAGCAAGTAAACCATTGTGAACAAGTAAACAAAACTTGAGCAAGTAAACCATTGTGAACAAGTAAACAAAACTTGAGCAAGTAAACCATTGTGAACAAGTAAACAAATGTGAGCAAGTAAACAAAACTTGAGCAAGTAAACCATTGTGAACAAGTAAACAAAACTCGAGCAAGTAAAAAAATTGAGCAAGTAAACAAAACTTGTGCAAGTAAACAAAAGTGAGCAAGTAAACAAAACTTGTGCAAGTAAACAAAAGTGAGCAAGTAAACAAAACTTGAGCAAGTAAACCAATGTGAGAAGTAAACAAGTACTTGCATAAACTACTAAGAAGTTAAAAATAAGTAAACAAGGAAATGGCAGACTAGCAATTAAAAAAAAAGCAAATAAAATATGCAAATAGTGAAATAAGAGAATAAGAATCTGACACAAAACCATTAGAAAATACAAAGGGAAATAAAAAGATAAGTAAATATAATGAATAACATTTGAAAATAATGTATATAAACGATAAGAAAAAGGAATGGCTAAGCAAGTAATTAAATAAGGGGGTAAATAAGTTTGTGAATAAATAATCATCTCTGTAAATTGGTAAATAAATGAATATATATAATTGAAAGTGTAAATGCATGAAGTAATATATAAAAACTAGAAGCCAAATTTTATATGCGAGAGATACCGAATAAGGAATTTTATGTCGCGATCCGTAAGGATGTCTTTGTGGATTATGCTTTTTTTATATTTAGTTCCCTTTAATAATAAACTGAAAAGCGCACAAATGTTCATTGTTTCAACCTTAATTAGTTTGCATTTGCGTAGTCGCGTACTGATCTTAGTCTTTTTGTGCATAGTTCTATGTGGTAGCGTTCACAGACTTCACTACAAAATTCACACACTCATGCTTGGGTTGGGTCGTGATACGTCTTGTTGGTACATATTAGGTGATGGAAGCCGTCGATTGCCAGTCTAGTCACGACGTGCCGCAGTTCGAAATTTGGGGTCGTCCATGTTCGGTCTGTCATGGCTCCGGTGCCGTAGGACTTCTTCTCTTTTCCTCTCCATGATCTTCATTTGGTTTCCAAAAGCCTTGGTGTGTTGTAACAAATACCGAAGTTTGATGTCTTCTATTAGGAAAGGTTCTTACCAATCGTGATCTAGTTGTTTTTGATAGTCCAAGTGCTCTTTTTAGATATGTTGATTTTACCTTTTCTAAAGAAATTAGGTCACTTTCTGTCAGATGATTCCATATAACCTCAATTCCGTAGCATAGTATCGGCATGATTTTGGCCTTGAATATGTATAGGGCTGTTTCTAGACTGAGTAGTCGTATATTTTTTTATGTCGTGCATTGCCATTACTGCTTGGGCTGTCCTCTCTGTCACGTGTTTTGTGAAGCATTTGGCGGTTGGCTGCAATGTCATTCCGAGGTATTTAAAGTCTGGTGAGATTTTGATTTTTTGCCCTCTGATGATGATTTCAGCAGCTGCGGGTGTTTTGCCACTATTTATAAATATCATCATTTCCGTCTTTGGTATGTTTATGTGCAACTCGTGTTTAGTGCACCATTCATCTATTTTCCCTATTGTTTTCTGGAGCTTCTGTATGTCAATTGATCCGACGACTATATCACCAGCATGTGCATAAATGTGTACGTCTTCTTCTTTCTCTGGGATACGTAGGATTTCTTCTTTAATGCGAGATGTAAAAGTAGATGGAAATTTTGAGGTTAACAATATAAATTTGGACCTAAGAATCCGAGACTTCGAAGTAAGTGGTACGTGAGAAGGAACTTAAATAATGCCACAAAAGGTGGAAACTTTACCGAGAACTGAAGTAATGCGAGCGGAGAGTTTAATTGGCTATAAAGCGAGAAGCTCTGTGTGTGCCCAACGAAATTTATCACAGGGTGACAGACCCAACAGTTACGGTAATGGGCCAAGGAACGGAATTCAGAGCGCGGATGTTTCGCTGATATCTAAATATGTTTATGACGTTGGGAAGGCCGCTACTGTATGCTGGACACGCACTAACAACATGTGCAGGGCACACGCCCGGGTCTCACATTTCATGCATCATTAACTCCTAACGTCTCTACGGTTATGGAATGACCTATGAATAATTCAAAGTACCTCATATCTTCATACACAGTCCACAGATCGGCGTTCATCCCCAGAATGCAACTTTCATACTGAAAATACTCCGGCAAATGTTTTGCCTCCAAATTTTCCACTTTTATTTAATAGGGGAGACTGTTGTGACACTCGGGAGGAAATTAAACGCAGAATAAATATGGGAAATGCGTGTTATTATTCGGTTGAGAAGCTCTTATCATCCAGTCTGCTGTCCAAAAATCTGAAAGTTAGAATTTATAAAACAGTTATATTACCGGTTCTTCTGTATGGTTGTGAAACTTGGACTCTCACTCTGAGAGAGGAACATAGGTTAAGGGTGTTTGAGAATAAGGTTCTTAGGAAAATATTTGGGGCTAAGCGGGATGAAGTTACAGGAGAATGGAGAAAGTTACACAACACAGAACTGCACGCATTGTATTCTTCACCTGACATAATTAGGAACATTAAATCCAGACGTTTGAGATGGGCAGGGCATGTAGCACGTATGGGCGAATCCAGAAATCCATATAGAGTGTTAGTTGGGAGACCGGAGGGAAAAAGACTTTAGGGAGGCCGAGACGTAGATGGGAGGATAATATTAAAATGGATTTGAGGGAGGTGGCATATGATGATAGAGACTGGATTAATCTTGCACAGGATAGGGACCGCTGGCGGGCTTATGTGAGGGCGGCAATGAACCTTCGGGTTCCTTAAAAGCCATGATATTTTTTAAATTAAAATAGTAATATACGTTACAAGAGCGGTATGTTGACGTTTTCATGGTCGAGAAAAAGACTGAAAAAGCGAAACGTAGTTGAGCTTTTTTAATTTCCGAGAACATGAAAACAAACATACCGCTCGTGTATTGTACATTATTTTGTGCGAAGATCATTTATTACATACCTGAAAGGCGAATTTCTAATTAGTTGCAATGAAATCTCCATGTTGGTTTCTGTTTAATGACGCCAACTTCGGAACACCAAAATATCTTTCTTCAACATTGTTGCTGTAAAATGTTTTCTGTGTTTACTATACTCCAGCAGGCCGTGATATACGTCTGTCTCCCCCCCCCCAGTCTATAAACGCAAACTTAAAACAAACGGTAAGGTTATGTAATGATTAATTTTTCCATTTTAATATTTTAACAATATTATTTATATAACATATTGCAGTAATAACATCGGCATCTGGAATCTCGTTGGTTTTTTCACGGCTTCCTTAATGTTACTTGTATCAGGAATGCAATAAGTTTCGTGGAGTAGTAGACTTTACTTAATTTTTGCAAATATTTAAAAACAATAATTAACATTGCAATTTAGGTGAAATTGCAGTGGTAAGTTTCCAATTTATAATTATTACTATGTTAAACGTCTCTAAAAATAATATGTTAAAAGCCTAAAGCAGTAAAATGAATGTCGCGCTTAAGCGGTAAGAAGAGGGAAATTGTTATGTGTGTTACGTTGGGAATACTGAATGTGGTATTTCACACTTACCGCGTATTGGTTCTGTGCGGAAAACAAGCAAATACGCACGATCTCGCACAAAATACTTTAAATAATTATTGAAGATTTATTTACAACTTCGTGTATATATTTTACTGTTGTACGCATCTATTAAGGATGGAAAAAATAAAATGTAATATGTTCAAAGGTACAACAGGTTCATGTACCTTAGAACATACCCTTTTGTAAATTGGAACACATGTAATATAGGTGGGAATATAGCTGTAAGAACTGACAATCATATTTAAAATGTATTTGCAATCATAAACCAGAGCAGGCTGCTCTGATTTAGATTTTATTTCCTGGAGGAGCAATAACTGCTTCAAAAGCTTTCTTCAAGGCATCCGGATCAACTGGAGGATCTCTTAATTCAAGATTTAGTTCGTGGCATGATTTTAAAATAAAATAAAAACAAAAACCAATAGTATTATGTACCTTGGAACATGTTCCGTAGTGTTCAAAGGTACAAGAGTGTGCACGTTTAAACAAATGTGGCTACCAAAACTATAGATTCGAATAAATCATGGAAATTAAAATATGTTGTTACTCATCAGATAATACGGAACACATTGTACTTAACGGATGGTAACAAATACAATCTAGTTTTATGTTAGATAACAGATAGCAATGAACGAAATATTTACTTTTGGTACTAAGAAAGATTCTTTCGTTCACAGAACTAACACTTTGCAATAAATCAAACCAAAACTACGACCAGAGCTACTTAGCGGCATTCCCTACAATCTACTTCAGTTTGAGTCCTCTAGATAGTAGCAAAAAATAAAAAAACAAAAAATGTTCAAAGGTACACTATGCTAAAGGTACAACAGTCTCCCCTAAAGGTAAAACAAAACACAACAGACATAAAAAGTGTAATTTATCAAAACAAAATTTCAGCCGGGTCCATCTCCGTTCCATGGCAACCGTAAATGATAGTTATTAGAGGAGAAAAATTTGCTGTGGCGCCGGGGATCGAACCCGGGTCCTTGATTCTACGTACCAAGCGCTCTAACCACTGAGCTACGCCGAGGTTCAATCCGCAGCACCGAATCGAATCTCCCTCCTCTAGTGTTTTTTTCCCCTTTGTGGCCTTACTCCACGTTCAACAATCGACATATACAGAGCGTTCGCCTACGGGTGGGGCCAGGAAAGCGGCCTGCCTGCGGTGTCGCTTGCGGGAATCGTCTATCCGTAAGCTTCCGCTTTCTATACTATACTCTGTAGAGTTTTAATTTTAAAAGTTTAGCAGCAGTAAAGACTGATGTTTTTGAAACACTAACTTCCTGTGAAACACGTCTTAGAGATTTATTAGGAGAACATGTAAATTATGCACTGATTTCATCAATTTTTTTCTCCCGTC
This sequence comes from Periplaneta americana, assembly GCF_040183065.1. Lineage (NCBI taxonomy): Eukaryota > Metazoa > Arthropoda > Insecta > Blattodea > Blattidae > Periplaneta > Periplaneta americana. The sequence continues at coordinate 16,664,184 of NC_091130.1, forward strand.
AATACTCTTTGTTTTCGCTTAGGAATTGTAGCATTTATCGACCCTGTTGTCCTTAATTTGTTAACAAGACGCCTAACAGTTTCTCTACCTGAATTGGAGCACCCGGATATTTCACTTCAAATTGCCTACACACCTCTCTACATGACTCTGTTTTCACATAATATGCATCATACATAAAAACTCTCTGTTCAAGCGTGAATTTTGCGTTTTGCATTGTTAACAAATTTTACACACACGCTGAATATTTAAGCAACTGTGTCAGGAAACTGCACTGTACGTGTTAAATACTGCAACATCTGGCTCACAACTGATAACTTGTCGACCTTGATGTCCTTGATTGTCGAGCGTGTCTCAACAACTGCGCGCACAAAGCGGCGTATCAGTACATGCCGCTTTCCTGGCCTCACCCGTAGGCGAACGCTCTGTATGTTGACATGTATTAAGTCAACTGCCATTTTCTACACTTTTCCATGAAAAAAATGTTAGTGCAAACACTCGATAACTGCCATCTAAAGCGGTGTATTGAAATAAAAAAAACAAATGACTTCGTCTATAAGGGGCCTTGGACACAATAATCGAAAGCTATGAAACATAGCCTATAGACAATGTTTCTGTGTTAGTATGAAGTAATATCGGAAGCTAAATTAACCGATTTGTATAATTAATTATTATTTCATCATTGGAAAGTGTAGTTTCTCTGGATGGACATAATGCTATAATGTTATTACAGTAACTTGTGAGTGAATTGAGGACAGGTAAGATTAAAATAGCTTCTTATGCAGAGAAAACTTGATAGGTTATTCTGTATATTCATTTCCTGTATTTCTTAAAATAATGTTTATGAACATATTCATTTTTATCTCAGAGAATTAACGAACAACGAGAGTGTATTGATTTAGTATGCAGTAGTAGTACGTTAGCTTAGCAATCCATTATTGTATAATTCAAATTTTAACTATGCTCAATTGAATCGTGTTAAAATACGCAAAATATATATGCAATAAATGCAATGCAAAAAAATTGGGTAATGAGCCAAGCAGATTATGTTGCGCTGTTGTAAAAGCTGTTCCTCCTGAGATTCAAGAGCTCCCACAACAAATTAAAAACTTTCTAATTCGAGTACATCCGTTATCAACACACTTTTTACATAATATAATATAATATAATATAATATAATATAATATAATATAATATAATATAATATAAACATAATAATAAATCTGTAGCCAAAATTTTTCTGTTAATTTTCGCTTTTCCAAAAATAATTGGTAATAACAATTAAGAAACATGTTAAAGAAATTGTCATTGCACCAAATGAGTGGTCTCTGGATCAAAATGATCGCATTTTAATATTTTAAATACAATTTAAATTAAATAACATATTAAACGATTTATCCTTCTATCAAACACGAATGTTCCCTGGATCAAATGTCCTATTTTAATTATGTAATTACTTTATATTTATTTCTAACGGGTGCAGCGGAGCGCACGGGTACGGCTAGTAAATAAATAAATAAATAAATTTAAGTCACACATAGCTAGTGTGCACTGAATGTTGGTTGCTTGACGGTTGTCAGCCCACTTTGAGGTCTGTGGATATAGGGGGAAAAAAATTGGGTCGGTGTCTGGTGGAGTTCCCGAGTAGCTCAGTTGGTAGAGCGTTGGTACGTTCAACCAAAGGTCCCGGGTTCGATACCCGGCCCCGGAACAATTTTTACCTCAAAATTATTCATTCAGCACATAGTTCCTACACAGATCGATAAAATTGTCACAGTTTGAAGGAGAACTATTATTCAAATCGGGCATCAAATCCCGCATCTCTGGAAATAGGATATGGACACAGCGGCCCTGGCAGTGACTGCTTAAAGCCGGCAGGCGCGGCGCTGGTGGCTGGATTCTTGCAGTGCATACCAAGGAATATGGACTTATATTATGTGGAGCTCAGGATGGGGACAAGGGGATGAAAGGGGATGAGGCTGCAGGAACTGGATCTGGCGAAGCGACAAATTTGCGGTCCGGAACACCACCCTCTATCACCCAGCAACCCCTCCGGTACCTCGTAAAACTAAATTTTAGCGCATCATGTACAGTCCGGGCATATACCTACACAGAGCAGAGAACATTGCCGATATTGCTTCCAGTACACTGCGCCGATCTGGACATTGGACACGGCAAAACATGCGGGGCTTTGTTCCTCTTGAGCCGAGCGCGTGCTAGGGCTTTCATCGCTATCTCGGGTTCTTACACGTGTCTAGAATTATACTGTATTATACAACTGCAGGTTTTCATATATACTGTATATACAGTAGCGTGCAAATTAATCCGAACACGATATATTTTTACATTTTCTGTCATTGTTGGCCTCACAGCTGCTCATACCGTTTTAATTGACATCTGTAATACGTGTAATTCCATTATTGAAGGTCTGTCATTATTTTTTTTTATAATATGTGACATTTTGCCTGTCGTTTTGTACTTATAAGCATTTCAGTTGTGTTGAAGACTTAATACTGCAATCCTGTGTACATTCTGTCGACTTCACAAATGGATACAACTCCACGAAAACGGTCTAAAATCATAACACTAGCAGAGCATTCTTCTATGACACAGAGGCAAATTGCTGCAGAATGTCACATCGGTTTGGCTACTGTTAATTCGATCATAAAACGATACAGAGTGACTGGATTCATCACACCCCAGAAGAAAGGAAACTGTGGACGGAAAAGGAAGACTTCACCTGCAGATGATCGTTTAATTGTCAGGAAAAGTAAATTAAATCCTACACTAACTGCTGTCGACTTAACCCGCGAGTTAATGGCTACCAGTGGGGCGAATATTCACGTCATAACAGTGCGGCTTAGGCTTTTGGAAGCTGGACGAAGGGCTCGTAAGCCTATTAAGAAGCAACTGCTAACCCCTGTTATTTGCAAAAAACGCTTAATGTGGGCAAAATTACATCAACACTGGACAGTGAGTGACTGGAAGAATGTACTTTTTTCCGATGAGTCTCATTTCGAGGTCCACGGCCACCGTGTTTCTTACATACGGAAAGGATCCGAAAAAGTAACAGCAGCTCATTTCCAACAAGCACAACAAGTAATGTTTTGGGGTTGTTTTACACATGAAGGGCCTGGAGCATTAATACCTATCAATGATGAATTCTGACAAATATATTCACTTATTGGAAACCAGAATCGTACCTCAGTTGCAAAAATCATTTCCGGATGGCAGAGGTGTGTTCCAACAAGACCTGGCACCATGCCATACGTCTCGAAAAAGTACGGAATTCTTCAACAAGAAGAATATTCAGGTACTCCCCTGGCCAGGCAACTCACCCGACATCAACCCCATTGAGAACTTGTGGTCAATTTGCAAAAGAAGAATGCAAAAAATGGATTGTTCTACAAAGGAGAAGATGATTTGTGCCCTCATTGGTGTATGGTTTCGCGATGACGAAATGAAGAATATTTGTGGGAAATTAGTGGAATCCATGCCAAATCGTCTCAGAGCTGTTATTAGGAACAAGGGAGGCCACATAGATTACTAAGGTATGTCTTAGATCCTTTTTTTATCCGGTTTGAGTGTTTTTGCATAAGTAATTACGTTGTTCGGATTAATTTGCACGCTACTGTATCATGGTTTACCGTTTCAAGCACGGTACTAATTATTATTTACAATATCAGTTCAATTAATTAAAATGTGTCTCAGTGAAACGTACAGCAGAGTTCGTATAGGTAAGTTTCTGTCAGATGCGTTTCCAATTCACTGTGGGCTAAAGCAAGGAGATGCACTATCACCTTTACTTTTTAACTTTGCTCTAGAGTATGCCATTAGGAAAGTCCAGGATAACAGAGAGGGTTTGGAATTGAACGGGTTACATCAGCTGCTTGTCTATGCGGATGACGTGAATATGTTAGGAGAAAATCCACAAACTATTAGGGAAAACACGGGAATTTTACTGGAAGCGAGTAAAGGATAGGTTTGGAAGTAAATCCCGAAAAGACAAAGTATATGATTATGTCTCGTGACGAGAATATTGTACGAAATGCAACTATAAAAATTAGAGATTTATCGTTCGGAGAGGTGATTACTGTTGCTCCAAGATATTTGAATTTTTCGACATTTTCGAAGGATAAATCTCCAATCTTTATATATCCATTTCGTACAATATTCTGGTCACGAGACATAATCATATATTCTGTCTTTTCGGGATTTACTTCCAAACCTGCCGCTTTACTTGCTTCCCTGTTTTCCCTAATCGTTTGTGGATTTTCTCCTAACATATTCACGTCATCCGCATAGACAAGAAGCTGATGTAACCCGATCAATTCCAAACCCTGTCTGTTATCCCGAACTTTCCTAATGGCATATTCCAGAGCGAAGTTAAAAAATAAAGGTGCATCTCCTTGCTTTAGGCCCCATTATCACTAGTTAATTACATTAATTATTGCTTGAATAATTTATGAGGAAATTGTGAATTTCATTGACTATTACACTCTTACTACGTCATACTACTTTTGACCAATAAACCGGTACGAAAGGACGTCTTTCAACCAATCATGGCTGCTTATCGCACAAATTTATCGCGTCCTTAGCATTTGTTTAATTTTATCGCGTCCCTAGCATTTGTTTATTTTTATCACTACCCTAGCATTTGTTTCTTTGTTTGCTAACATTGCAAACTGCACTGGTCTGGACGTAAAAAAAATACAAACCACTCCAGTCGATGCACAGCAGTTTCAAATATGACTCGCATTGGCATTCAAGAACAAGAATTAATAAAGATCACTGGTTATAGCTATGCATCTTCCCTGAAATCCTATTTACAAATAAATGATGAGCACCATTCGGAAATCCTGAATAATAAGTTGAGGGATACACCATGTACATCAACGAGTTCCACTTCTTTCACGCACACGTCTAATATAATGTCAACTGAACCACCAACCACTAAAACTTTCAAATTTGAAATTTGTACTCTCAATAATTGTTCCTTTTAAAATTATTAATGTTTATTTTTTATTTTATCATCGTTAATTAAAATGGTTCTTGTTTATTTCATCATCCCTAATTATAACTTGTTTATATTATTTAGGTTATGTTATAGCTTCTGCTATATGATATTATGGATAGTCACGTATCAGAGATTGTTTAATACTAAGATTTATTGAAAATCATCTGTCAAGTGACGTTGATTACAGGGATCCGGATAATTGAAGTGAAATGCAACTGTTTTAATAAAAATGAAATTGAATCAACAAAGCCTTCTTGACTAGTAATCGTCTACAGAGTTCAATGAAGATTCCATAGTTGGCACAACTGATAACAAGAAAACAGCTAAATATAACACACTACTGCCATCTAGCGTAATATTTGTAATGTTGAGATGGTACAATAATACATTTGAAGACAGTTGTATTTTCGCAAGTCAATATTTTATTGTATTGGAGTACTTTATTTCTTCTAATCTTTATATACTTTCTTCTAATCGTGTAATAGTCAATTAAATCCCACTCGAGTTTTGATTTTCTCTAGATAAACCAAAACGTCTAGTGAGATTACTGTTGATAATCCATATTTTTTGGTGCATATTTATCGATTTTTAGAGAATACTTCCAACGCTTTTACTACATAAACGCATGCATATATTCACTAGTTTTAGTGCATATAAATCCGCCCTCTACCTATAAGATAATGAATCGAGGTACCCTTTGCCGAGCTGCAGTTCTAAGATTAAACGGAGGAGGGAGAGGTAAGTGACGAACATTCTGATTTGCCTTCATTCGTTTGCAGCACCAGATCGGGCAGCGATAGTGGGGGCTCGCTGGCGTTGATCTGTCCGGTAATTTTATTCCTGCTTCAGCCGGGATGTCGGATGGGCCATTGCTGCGCTGCTGTGTACATTAGCACGTCCAGTGAAATCGATACGAGCACTTAGGCCATGCGGAGGGATCGTAGCCCACTAATGGCACGCACCAGACTGATTCACCGCAGAGGAGCGGAGTCCTAGCTTCATGCTCCTGCAGTAGAGATTACCATCGCCACCTCAGAGACGCCACAAAGCCAGCTTGACATCTCCATTACAATTTGAGGGATATGTAGCAATTATATTTTTCCTTTGAAAAGATGGAAAAATTCAAATAAAATTCATATTCTAAATATAGTGTCTATTAAGGGTATATGTACGTGAACGACCACAAATATTATCAGAAAATGCAGGCTCTAAATTTCTAAACTTTTATAAAGAAATGAACTCACAATTGAACAAAAATTACACGATATTACAACAAGACTTATTAGAAATTAAATATCTGATAAAAGTGTAACAAAGTTACTAATAATATTATTTAGAATTCACTTTTTGCTTTAAATTAAATTTTCTAAAATTTGAAAATTTTCACACACATTATTTCATAACTCCACAACCATTAGAGATAGAATTCTGAAATTTTGTACACTGATTTAACATGCATTTATGCAAAACACAGACTACAATAATACCCATTTCTTTGAAAACAGAAAAATTAGGTCACAAAACATTATGTAAACTTTAATAACTTATATTTTATGCTCGACCATGCCGAAATGTAGTAATTATACACCTGGTAGCAGTCCTTTAATGCATGTCATTAAGGTACACCTACTCATTAAAGAACAGGTGTTCAGCCAATAACAACTCAGCTTACAGGTGTTCAGCCAATGACAAGTCAGCTTTGTACCGATATAAAATCGCAAGTATCGATTATTCTCGGATATGCAATCGAAAGAGAATTAGCGAAAATTCACGGAGGCTGGAAATCCAATACTGTCGCAGAAGGTTATGTTATGTTACTATAATAATTAGCGTTAATTGTAAATAATATTCAGATAAATTCAATTTGTCATTCGTTTTTCAATGTCGAATTCAATAATCAAGGTTATATCAAGTTTAACGGGATTACATCAAGGTCAATGACATTATTATCATTATTCCTCAGAAAAAATCAATACTTTCGCGTCTGCGCACATCTCACAATTCACGACCTAGAACAGGGTCACTTCCGATCTTGTCAGATACAAATAAAATGTATACATCTGAATAATTTCAAGTTAGAAATATGGTCGAACATAAAAAGTCGTATGAAACTTGCCTATAATGGTAATTAAAACGCTCGTATGAATATTATGAAACTCGCTTGCGCTCGTTTCATAAATATCCATACTTTCGTCTTAATTACTATCAATTATAGGCTCGTTGCATAATGTACTATTATATAGGACAAATAAAAAATTAACTGTATTAAAATAAACAACTCTACATGTCTGAGAGTAGTCTACTTTTCAGAAATAAGTGTTTATTACATGCAGGAAAAATAATAAAGATGTCAGAGAGAGCATAACAATGTTATGGTTACCAAATGATGTAACTGCAGAATTTTTTTTATACTTTGATAAAACTGGTTTGAAAAATATTATTAGTAACCTTTTTTATAATTTTATCAGATATTTAAGTTCTAACAAGTCTTGCTTTGGTACCTGGTAATTTTTGTCCAATTGTGAGTTAATTTTCTTATAAAATTTTAGAAATTTAGAGTCTGTATTTTCTAATAATATGTGTCGTCATTCACGTACATATACCCTTAATAATGCAACACTTTTATATTGTAATCGTACATAAATATTGTATATATTGTCTACAACTTATATATTTCGTATGTTGCTAATACGTGCGTAGCAAATGTAAACTTGAGATACTATTTAGTATAGTTGATAGCAATACTATTTTTCTGTTGTTTATTAACTCGACTGTACACACCATTCAACGCTTGTTTACTTGATTACATGCCCATCAGTCGCTCATATCCTCTATGTTTCAAATTTTTGCACTGGCATAATGGTTTGAGTGTAGATAACTTGATCTGAAGAACTCCTAAGCCTGGTTATGAAACTTTAACTCTCACTTTGAGAGAGGAACAGAGGTTTAAGGGTGTTCGAGAATAAGGTGCTTAGAAAAATATTCGAGGCCAATAGCGATGGATACAGGATAATGGAGAAAGTTACACAACGCAAAACTGTTCGCATTGTATTCTTCACCTTACATAATTAGGAATATTAAAGAAAGATCTGAAGGAAAAGACCCTTGGGGAGGCCGAGACGTAGATGGGAGGGTAATTTACTTTATTTAATTGGGTTATTTTACGACGCTGTATCAACATCTAGGTTATTTAGCGTCTGAATGAAATGAAGGTGATAATGCCGGTGAAATAAGTCAGGGTCCAGCACCGAAAGTTACCCAGCATTTGCTCGTATTGGGTTGAGGGAAAACCCCGGAAAAAACCTCAACCAGGTAACTTGCCCCTACCAGGATTCGAATCCGGGCCACCTGGTTTCGCGGCCAGACGCGCTGACCGTTACTCCAATGGTGTTGACTGGAAGGGTAATATTAAAATGGATTTGAGGGAAGTGGGATATGATGCTAGGGATTGGATTAATCTTCCTCGGGATAGGGACCGATGACGGGCTTATGTGAGGGCAGCAATGAACCTTCGGGATCTTTAAAAGCCATAAGTAAGTATCAATAATATTTCAATAAGGAAGCATAGACCTAAGTTTAACTACGAACAAATTTGCGTGTAAGTACATGTCAATAGGGAAAAGGAATGTGGGACGCCCAAGAAAAAGAAAGAAAATTTGAACCCGGCACAGTTGTTCACCCAAGCCTTGCTATGATGGTTATGATGCTGATAAATTAAATAACTTACTGTGATATATGTGACGTAAGAAAAACTACATCCTTCCTTCCTTACTTACTTACTGATTGACTTACTTACTTACTCGCTTTTAAGGAACGCGGAGCTTCATTGCCGCCCTCACACAAGCCCGCCATTGGTCCCTATCCTGAGCAAGATTAATCCAGTCCCTACCATCATATCCCACCTCCCTCAAATCCATTTTAATATTATCTTCCCATCTACGTCTCGGCCTCCCAAAAGGTCTTTTCCCCTCTGGCCTCCCAACTAACATTCTATATGCATTTTTGGATTCGCCCATGCGTGCTACATGCCCTGCCCATCTCAAAAGTCTGGATTTAATGTTCCTAATTATGTCAGGTGAAGAATACAATGCGTGCAGCTCTGCGTTGTGTAACTTTCTCCATTCTCCTGTAACTTCATTCCTCTTAGTCCCAAATATTTTCCTAAGAACCTTATTCTCAAAAACCCTCAATCTCTGTTCCTCTCTCAAAGTGAGAGTCCAAGTTTCATAGCCATACAGAACAACCGGTAATATAACTGTTTTATAAATTCTAACTTTCAGATTTTTTGACAGCAGACTAGATGACAAAAGCTTCTCAACCGAATACTAACAGGCATTTCCCATATTTATTCTGCGTTTAATTTCCTCCCTAGTGTCATTTACATTTGTTACTGTTGCTCCAAGATGTTTGAATTTTTCCACTTCTTCGAAGGATAAATCTCCAACTTTTATAGTTCCATTTCGTACAATATTCTGATCACGAGACATAATCATATATTATGTATATCCTTATGGGGGAATGTTGTACTCTTGACAATTAAATTTTTTAATGTGGCAAAGTTGACTAACCTAACTCCATTGTCATTACTACTTACTTGTAGGCTCTCTTTTCCAATTGTTGGTTTAAAGAAATCCTCCTGTCCTACTTTAGCGTTGAAATCCCCCAATAAAACTTTCATGTGATATCTAGGTAACTGATCAAAAGTGACTACATCCTTCCTACTAACAAATAACAGAAACGGTACCGAGTTCCTTTTGTGTTCGGATTTTTAGGCTCGAATAGGATAGCTTGCAACAATTTTATATAAAATCCCTAAATGTATGCAACACGGGAAACTCTCGAGCGATGATATTGCCTAAAACTAGATGCATTAAAGAATATATATTTCAGCCTACGCTAAACAAGCCTAAAAATCCGACGTCTAAATTAATGATACAGCACATGGCAATGGAGACATTTCTGGCTGGTTTTTGGCGGTGCTTCTTTCTTCCCTGGACTGGACGGCAGCTGTTTCGGGATGCTGCAATAGTCCATATAAACATAATTATGTCCTGTATTCGATCGTTACCGAGTTACAAGCTTGTATGTTTGTGTTAGCTGTTGGTAGTAGATATTCTCCTGTTTGTATACAGATTGTGTAGCCGCATCTGAGGCACAGCACCGCCGCTCTGGTCTTCCATCCAGGAGGCCCGGGTTCGATCTCCTGATGGGATTTGTGGTAGAAAAAGTAGACGTTGCTGAGGATTTTTCTTAGGGTATTCCCGTTTCGCTTTCATTCCACTAACACATCAGTCTCTCCCGCTTTTCATGAATAATATACAGAGTGTTCGACAAGTCCCGCAACATAGTGTAAATTATATGTGCTCGATATGAACGCCTCCAAGTTGATAACCAGGCTTCGCATTTTTGTCACGCTGAATTTATCGAGCAATATAGCCTTGTACGGAGGGATTTCAAATGTCTGGCGCTTACTGCATAAGTGGCGCTACAGTAGGCCTACAGTGATGAAAATAATGGAGCACATCATGACAACACTGCAACTTAATTTTAATGGTTTGCACTATCAAAACGTTTTGAACAAATATGTTTGCCACGCCATTGATTACAATTGAATTTCAAAAGTAATAATCTGATAATAAATATACAACAGAAGTTTTATACATATATACAAACAATAACTTACAACTATTTATTGAAATAATTACAATGACAAAAAATATACATTCTAAGAACATGTTACCATTCCTTACAGAAAAATGATTTATAGTAATGTCACAAGAGGTTTGAGATTGGAATAAAAATGTAAATAATATATCCTTAAAATTTGCTCACGAAATGTTAGTAATTGTATATTTATGAATACTTAACCTATTCATATACCTATTGTGAAGTCGAAATAGATGAATAACGATTGCTGCAATAAAGATATTGAAAGCGAAATACAGGTTTAAAAATGTTAATTACATGTACTGCGCTTTTCTCTTGTTATTATAACAGAAATACGTTTTCATTATCAGCTGAAACATAATTTAATTTAAATATTTCATAGTATAATTACAAACAACTTAATACATTAATTAAATGAGTAATTGTTATGAAGCAGTGACATTTTCTTTAGATACAATTGACATGGAATTAAAAGATGAAGATGTAGATGAGGAAGTAGGATTTCGAACTTTATTTAGTACAATGAATTCATGCTATCGATACGTGGAAACAGTTGGCGACACTGACTAAACAAAAGAAGGACCATGCGAAAAAATTGATAGTGATAAATCGAGCTGCTGAAATTATCGCGATGTATGACTGTGGTTGGTTCGAATTCAAAATTTAATTACACTTCATTGGCCGAAAATGGAATGACGTCACATAAACGAAGTAGTATTTTACAAATTCCGAAATAAACTGCAATGTAGATATTGGTGGCAGTCACCGGCGTGGCTCAGTCGGTTAAGGGAGGCGCTTACCTGCCGGTCGGGCGCGAGTTCGATCCCCGCTTGGGCTGATTACCTGGTTGGGTTTTTTCCGAGGTTTTCCCCAGCCATAAGGTGAATGCCAATTAATCTATGGCGAATTCTCGGCCACATCTCGCCAAATACCATCTCACTATCACCAATCTCATCGACGCTAAATAATCTAGTAGTTGATACAGCGTTATTAAATAACCAACTAAAAAAAGAAAAACATTGGTGGCGGCATTTCTCTCCTGGTGAACCTCCCCTATGATTGAACTGGATCACAATGAACCCATCGACATACTCGTATAACATACTTAACAACGTGCGCTTCTACATAACACAAGTCAGAACTCATAGGTCTTGTAACCTTTGACTGACGTCATTGAGCTACCAGGAGAAACTACTCCATACAATATAGCTCTTGTGACAAACATGCGAAAACTGTTCATAACATGTCTGGAGGCAAAACTTCATGCTATTGAGAAGGCGTGTAACATATCAGCAGTGGGTTCACGACACTTTTCGTCGGTCCGTTTTCGTAGACACTGTACATCATGTTTTTCTGTATATATTATATTATGTTATTATATTATATTATATTTTATGTTACAATTATTAGCAAAATAATAAATAAATAAATAAATAAATAAATAGATAGATAGGTAGGTAGGTAGGTAAGTAGACAGACAGACAGACAGACAGACAGACAGACAGACAGACAGACAGACAGACAGACAGATAGATAGATAGATAGATAGATAGATAGATAGATAGATAGATAGATAGATAGATAGATAGATAGATAGATAGATAGATAGATAGATAGATAGATAGATAGATAGATAGATAGATAGATTTTCCTTCAGAGAACTCCGTAAGGCAAAGTCAAGGGGATTTAAGTCTAGCGATCTTCGAGACAATTCTATGGAACCTCTGCGTCCTATCCACCGATTACGGAAGTTATCGTCAAGTGAACGCCGCACACTACAAATTTTATAATATCGCCTATGCTGCGGGGCTTTTCGGACACCCTGTACAATAATTAACAGTAGCAGGCTTTGTGAAGCCTCAAACGTATGAAATAACGTTGCCCGCAGTTCTGTATTACGGTTCAGAGTTTCATAGTTAAACATCAGAAACAATATATGGGAATTCTTTTTTGAAATTGGCTTAGTTGCCTCATTAGTAGAGCCCGGAAGTTCATGCTATTAAAATTACTAAATATGCATGCATATTTGCTCTTAAAAATGTAAGACGTACAAATAAATATGAACTAATAAATGGAGGTAAATTACGTTTCCTCTAACACTGAGCATGCTGATGAGTATGTATTCGTATTACTCATTATAGGTTGGAGCAGAGGCGGTTCCATTGTGTAAAATCAGAAAAGAGGCAGAGTTGATAAACAACGCGTGGCAGAGATTTTCAACTGAGAAACTGCGTCTATTGTCCCTTCAGATGCTTTTGAATTGTGAAAAGTTCTTGTTACGTCACACGATGTTATTTGAGAGAATTTAAATGATGTTAATTGTTCCGCAGACAGAGACAAGTCTTTTAATGTTATGATTTTCCTTCGAGAATATTTCGAATATTGCACAAATGTTGGTATACAGCAGTGATGTCAAAGCAAGCGCATTTTTCTGACCTTGACGTCGTGCGCGGGCACTAAGCGCAAGGTATGCTAGGAGGAATATGCAGCCTGTTGGATTAAAAAAAAAAACAGTGGTGCACGAACTTCAAACGGAACGTGAAATTTTATGTCGTTATTTTTATATGGCTTCTTTCTGTTTATTTTCTATATTGTCTGTAAAATAAAAGTACTAACACCTATTTCTTAGCCTAATATTGCAGTTGTTTTTTTAAACGTTAATAACATAATAAAGAGTAAAGAAGGAATATTCATACAAATTCCATAATAACTACAACTATACTGTACTAAGTGAATTAAACACATCATTCATAAAGAAATTGTTATCCCAATGAAAGACAGTGAATATGACATGGTAAGTAGAAATTGATATTGATGGTATCTTTAGCCTTATAAAAGTAATAAAAAAATATATTATAGTACAAAGCAAAGTTGTCTAGGTGTATGTTTTAACTGTAACTAATATCACATAATAAAACTCTTATCGCATTATGCTTTTAGGTGATATTGGTGCGCAACTTTCTGTTATCAGAATATTAAATTATCTCGAAATCTGCTCAAGCTATAGAGCTGACGTGTTACCAACACATAGGCACATATCTTTTGTTTGTGATGTAACAGTACTTGCTTTGTTAATTCATTTCCTTACAAACATTTTTCATGCGAATATTTTCAAACATTTTAATACACTATCTTCAGTAATACGTATTTACGATATATTAGATTTATGAAAACATTGTTTTAGTACCTGTAAGGCTACTAAAGAAACATATCTGAAAATTTCACTTTTGTGTAAAAAAAGTTGAGAAAATATTCCTTTTGAATAAAAAAGCAAACTCGTGAAAAATGAACATTAAAATTAAAACTTACATTCTTATAATGCACTTATACTTCTCAAACAAATCTAAAAATTAACATGGATACAGTTTTAATAAGTTCTCTTCCCTTTATCCATTGAATCAGTGCTGGCCATCCCTGTATATAGCTCGACCAAGCGGCATATACTACCTCTTTCGTCTGTCTCTTTCCTTTCCGTTGTAAAGCGCTCAGGCTCTCCTGGGCTCTAAAGCGCGCGCTTGCTCCTATGGGGATCAGTTGACATCACTGGTATACAGGTTTAAAAATGTAACTTCTCCTTTACTGTTCACCCTACAGTGCCAGGAAAAATAACTCAGACTACACAGTCGATTTCGTTTATTAAAAAGTGGCTAGGGACACTTGTAAGGGAGTGCCAACAGTTTCCAGTGACGTGTTTGCTTTTGGTAAACCGGAAAAATGAGCAGATATAAGTACAAGTTTCCTTACCAATTCGTTATTTTCCAGTATAGTTTTAACTGTGTCAGTAGACTATCATTGCTAGATTCCAACGAATTAAGCACCTCTTTAACTGAATGCAAATGATGAGCATAATATAAAGTCTAATGGAGCCATGTTTCCCATCGGGTTAACACGCTGCAGGTGGAAGCGAAATGTTAGGCTTATTTTATAGTCTACACCTGTGGAGTAACGGCTACCGACAAGTTACCTGATTGAGGTTTTTCCGAGGTTTTTCCTCAACCCAATATGAGCAAATGCTGGGTAACTTTCGGTGCTGGACCCCGGACTCATTTCACCGGCACTATCACCTTCATCTCATTCAGACGCTAAATAACCTAAGCTGTTGATAAAGCGTCGTAAAATAACCAACCAACTCTATTGATTATAGAGCTGAACTCTTCGCTGGGCATTTAACAAAACTGAAACCTGAAAGTTAGCATATATAAAATAGTTATATTACCGCTTTTTCTATAGGCTATGGTTGTGAAACTTGGACTCTCACTTTGAGAGAGGAACAAAGATTAAGGGTGATCTAGGAAAATATTTAGGACTAAGAGGGATGATTTACGGAAGAGTGGAGAAAGTTACACAACGGAGAACTTCACTCAATGTATTATTCAACTGACATAATTAGAAACATTAAACCCAGACATTAGAGGTGGGAAGGGCATGTAGTACGTATGGTCGACTCCAGAAATGTATATAGAGTGTTAGTTGGAAGACCTGAGGGGAAAAGATCATTGGGGAAGCCAAGACATAGATGGGAGGATAATATTAAAATGGATTTGAAGGAGCTGGGATATGATGGTAGAGACTGGATTAATCTTGCTCAGGATAGATACTCATGGCGGGGTTATGTGAGGGCGGCAATGAACCTCCGGGTTCCTTAAAAGCCACAATTAAGTAAGTAAGTAAGTTCATAGAAGCCGTAACTCATCAAAGATGGCGGTCGAAAAATCCTCAAAAATACTGCCAACATTACAATGCTACTTTACACTAAATGGAACAAGTTAAACTATAATTTCGGAAAGTTGTTTTTAAAAATATATTGTTTAATTTGTTAGGTTTTTTATACAGTGGAACAGTAAAGTTAGCAGTACCTTTGAGAGTATCCAATGTCATTTACAATAGTAACTCCCTCATATTTTCGCCATAACTTTCCTGTTATATGCCTAAACATCGGAGTTCAGAACTCAACTAATGTCTTAAAGCAGTGATGTCAAAGCAAGCGCATTTTTCTGACCTTGACGTCGTGCGCGGGCAACAAGCGCTAAGTATAGAAAGAGGAAGGGTTGGATTAAGAAAACAGTGGTGCACAAACTTCAAACGGAACGTGAAATTTTATGTCGTTATTTTTATATGGCTTCTTTGTGTTTAATATTATCTATACTGTCTGTAAAACAAAAGTACTAACACTGATTTCTTAATATTGCACTTGTGTTTTAAATCTTAATAACATGATAGGGAGTTAAGAAGGAATATTAACTTAAATTTCATAGTAGTATAATATTATAATGTATAAGTGGATGAAACTACTATTCATAAAGAAAGTGATATTCCAAAGAAAGAGATTGAGTATGACATGATAAGTTGGAATTTATATTGATGGTATCTTCAGCCTTACAAAAGTAATCAATAAACTAATCAAAACAATATTACAGTACAAAGCAAAGTTACCTAGGTACTGTATCTGTTTTAAGTGTAACTAATATTACATAACAAAACTCTTATCGCATTATACCTTTAAGGTGATATTTGTGAGCAACTTCCTATCATCAGAATATTAAATTATTTTCTCGAAATCTGCTGAAGCTATAGAGCTGACATTTTTACAACACATGGGCACGTATCTTTTGCTTATGATGTAATAGTAGTTGCTTTGTTAATTCATTTCCTTACAAACAATTTCCATGCGAATATTTTCAAAATTTTCAACACACTATCTTCAGTAATACGTATGTACGGTATATTAGATTTACGAAAACATTCTGTAAGGCTACTAAATAAATAGGCCTATAACTGAAAATTTCACTTTTCTATACGAAAAGTTGAGAAAATATTTCTTTTGAATAAAAAAAGTCAAACTTGAGAAAATGAGCATTAAAATTAAAACTTACATTCTTATAATGCACTTATACTTCTCAGGCAAATCTAAAAATTAACATGGATACAGTTTTAATAAGTTCTCTTCCCTTTATCTATTGAATCAGTGCTGGCCATCCCTGAATATAGCTCGACCAAGCGGCACATACCACCTCTTTCGTCTGTCTCTTTCCTTTCCGCTGTAAAGCGCTCAGGCTCTCCTGGGCTCTAAAGCGCGCGCTTGCTCCTGTGGGCATCAATTGACAAGTCTGTCCTATAATATTAAATTTGAAGCTAGACGTATTTACAAAAGTTGCTTCGAAATCAAGGTTTCACTCTCATTTTTTTTTTCTAATTTGTCATGACAACGAGTTTTTCACTTTTTACTTTGTTTCGCTCACAATATAACATTTCTCCGTGCACTCGATTTTCTCGTATGCATGATAAAAGTTATACTATTACAGCAATCATTCTTCTATTTATGAATACTCTTGAAGTTTCTGGAAAAGCGCTCTTATTTCGTCTAAAATTGACCCTGTAACAACGTAATTCGATTGAAAATATCTAGGCTATAATGGATTGCGAATCACACTCAAGCATCTAAGTAAAGAAAAAATATTGACCATCAGTATAGAATACACCGGCAATATAGAATCAGCAGTTATGATACTACGACACCCATGAAATTATTGCAGAGAATAAACTGGACGATTTCCTGGAAATCCCATCAAAGGGAACTCTCTCCAACTTAGATATTGCCCAGCCATCAGATCATAACAGGAAAGTAGAATTTGGAAAGACATCAAAGTAAATTTCTCTCTGAATTGAATACAGAGACATACATAAGGTTGAGTTTGTACAACAACGACTGTCTAACTAATAAAAACTTAAAGAAGTACTTGGAGAAATTGAATTTTTCTCCAAACGAGGTTATTCTCAAAGCGCATGAATCAGTTACTTTGGAATCCCGTAAAGTTGTTTTCATTGCTGACCATACAAAGAAGACTAGAATGAGGTATGCTGGATGACCACTCGTGCCATGAATTCCGGATAAAAGAACTCAGGGAAAATGAAAAAAAATAATGAAACGGCAACAGACAAGAATAAACCATTCTTATTTCAATCTTTCCGCCCACTTTTCTGGTATAGAAACGTTCGTTAGTACCCATGAGAGACACATATTTCTCTTGAAACTGAGTAACTAAACGTCTAAAGAAGAAAGTGAGACTACAATATTAATACAAAGGGAAAAACGTTTATTGTTATGAAAATACTGCGTAAGAGGATAACCACTACTACTAAGCATTTTTCCCGAATAGATGCCCACTTGCAAGTTCCAATATACAAACAAAAAAAATCGGTTGCGCCACAGCCGAAGGCCAAAGATAATTCAGTAGCAGCAGCAGCAGTAGTAGTAGTAGTAGTAGTAGTAGTAGTAGTAGTAGTAGTAGTAGTAGTAGTAGTAGTAGCAGCAGCAGTAGTAGTAGTAGTAGTAGTAGTAGTAGTAGTAGTAGTAGTAGTAGTAGCAGCAGCAGCAGCAGCAGCAGCAGCAGTAGTAGTAGTAGTAGTAGTAGTAGTAGTAGTAGTAGTAGTAGTAGTAGTAGTAGTAGCAGTAGTAATAGTGGAAGTAGTAGTAGTAGTAGTAGTAGTAGTAGTAGTAGTAGTAGTAGTAGTAGTAGCAGTAGTAATAGTGGAAGTAGTAGTAGTAGTAGTAGTAGTAGTAGTAGTAGTAGTAGTAGTAGTAGCAGTAGTAATAGTGGAAGTAGTAGTAGTAGTAGTAGTAGTAGTAGTAGTAGTAGTAGTAGTAGTAGTAGTAGTAGTAGTGGAAGTAGTAGTAGTAGTAGCAATAGTGGAAGTAGTAGTAGTAGTAGCAGTAGTAATAGTGGAAGTAGTAGTAGTAGTAGCAGCAGTTGTAGTAGTAGTAGTAGTAGTAGTAGTAGTAGTAGTAGCAGTAGTAATAGTGGAAGTAGTAGTAGTAGTAGCAGCAGTTGTAGTAGTAGTAGTAGTAGTAGCAATAGTGGAAGTAGTAGTAGTAGTAGCAGTAGTAATAGTGGAAGTAGTAGTAGTAGTAGTAGCAGCAGTTGTAGTAGTAGTAGTAGTAGTAGCAGCAGTAGTAGTAGTAGTAGTAGTAGTAGTAGTAGTGGAAGTAGTAGTAGTAGTAGCAATAGTGGAAGTAGTAGTAGTAGTAGCAGTAGTAATAGTGGAAGTAGTAGTAGTAGTAGCAGCAGTTGTAGTAGTAGTAGTAGTAGTAGTAGTAGTGGAAGTAGTAGTAGTAGTGCAATAGTGGAAGTAGTAGTAGTAGTAGTAGTAGTAGCAATAGTGGAAGTAGTAGTAGTAGTAGCAGCAGTAGTAGTAGTAGTAGTAGTAGTAGTAGTGGAAGTAGTAGTAGTAGTAGCAATAGTGGAAGTAGTAGTAGTAGTAGCAGTAGTAATAGTGAAAGTAGTAGTAGTAGTAGTAGCAGCAGTTGTAGTAGTAGTAGTAGTAGTTGTAGTAGTAGCAGTAGTAGTAGAAGTAGGTGTAGTAGTAGTAGTAGTAGTGGAAGTAGTTGTAGTAATAGTAGTTGTAGTAGCGCAGTTGTATTAGTAACAGTTGTAGTTGTAGTAGTTGTAGTAGTAGCAGAATTATTAGTAATAGTGGAAGTAGTAGTAGTAGTAGTAGTAGTGAAAGTAATTCTAGTAGTAGTAGTAGTAGTAGTAGTAGAAGTAGTAGTGGTAGTAGTAGTAGTAGATGGAAAAGAAGAAGAAGTAGTAGTAGTAGTAGTAGTAGTAGTAATTGTACTAGTAGTAGTAGTGGTAGTAGTAGTATTAATAGTAGTAGTGGTAATATTATTTTAATAACGGAATGAACTCCAAAGGTCATTTATTGCAGAATTTCGACATGAGGAGGAACGGTCGACGAATTTTACCTGCAGCCCTCTATTACGAACAATTATTTATTTTTTGTGTAGGCCTACCGTAAATCTATGACACGAGATCCACAGCTATAAATTCCCTATAGGAGAAAGTTATATTAAAAATTTAATTTTCATTTAAAATCCGTCGTCCTATTTGAGACTTATATCTGTGAAATTATAATCAACTGTAATTTTTTTTTTTTTAGGTTTGGTTTCTCAGGACAGTTTAAATAACATTAAATAAGTTTTGCTTTACTCAAATAAGATTCAATATTTTCGAGTATATTTAATTTATTTCACTTAGTTTAATTTTTATTCTGCTGATTTACTGCTTTTAAACAGTTTCCACATTTTATTTCTTTTCTTTATACAATATCATGAAATTCATGGCACATTTTAAGAGCTAGATTTAATTTGTATTGGTTCAGCTGATTTCATAGCTTAGTAATCTAAATGCACGACTGTTGGTTCGCAAAGCTACTGTTGCAGGTTTCCAATAGTAAATGAGTTTAATGATCCATAATACTGTAAGTATGTATTTATAATTTCTAGTATAATGGTTGATACAATGGCATACAGGAACAGACAGAAAAAGCGGTGGAGAGTAAAGAAATACTTATTCACTTTTGAATCAATTCAATTAATACACTAGATATACAAATATACACTTTATACTCAACGCTATAGAAACTGTGGGAATCACTGGGCGGAAGAACCGATACTTCAGACAAAGTGGCTTCAGGAAACAAACGTTTGCTTTCCTTAAAGTTTTACTTCGGATTGTACACAGCGATATCATACGTAACAGGAAAAAGTAATGTAATTAAAATTCGTAAGAACTAAAGTGTTGTGGCGAAAGTTTTCACAAACAGTGATACTTATCCCTCTCTTACATTCACGAATTCAAAGAATTAATCAGTGATGGTTTGCCCGAGGAGGAATTTTCCAACAGAATTCAATTTCCTGCTATAGATTTGAAATGACGTTGGTGAAGAGGAACAATTTTGGTGTATGAATTTGGATAATATGAATCCCTTGGACATTATTTATTCCATTTTTATCAACAGTAATCTCACTAGACGTTTTGATTTATCTAGAGAAAATCAAAACTCGAGTGGGATTTAATTGACTATTACACGATTAGAAGAAAGTATATAAAGATTAGAAGTAACGAAGTACTCCAATACAATAAAATATTAATTGACTTACGAAAATGCAACTGTATTCAAATGTATTATTGTACCATCTCAACATTACAAATATTACGCTAGATGTATGCTAGATGGCAATAGTGAGCAATGCCTTCTCGTAGAGAAGTTCTTGATCTATTATACACGATGGCAATGTTACTAGTCAAGAAGGCTTTGTTGATTCAGTTTCATTTTTATTAAAATGCAACATTCCACTTCAATTATCCGAATCCCAGTAATCAACGTCACTTGACAGATGATTTTCAATAAATCTTAATATTAAACAATCTCTGATACGTGACTATCCATAATATCATTTAGCAGAAGCTATAACTTAACCTAACTAATATACACAAGTGTTACAAAAGTTTTAATTAACGACGATGACATAAAAAATAAATATGAATAATTTTAAAAGGAATAATTATTGAATGTACAATTTTCAAATTTGAATGTGGTTGATGGTTCAATTGATGTTATATTGGACGTGTGCGTAATAGAAGAGGAACTCGTTAATTTAGGCCTACATGGTGTGTTCAACTTATTCAGAGTTTCCGAATAAATAATTTTAAAAGGAATAATTACTGAATGTACAATTTTCAAATTTGAATATGGTTGGTGGTTCAATTGATGTTATATTGGACGTGTGCGTAATAGAAGTGGAACTCGTTGATTTAGGCGTACATGGTGTATTCAACTTATTCAGGATTTCCGAATTGTGCTTTTCATTTATTTGTAAATCGGATTTCAGAAGATGCATAGGTATGATCAGTGATTTTTATTAATTCTTGTTCTTGAATGCCAATGCGAGTCATATTTGAAACTGCTGTGCATCGACTGGACTGGTTTGTAATTTTATATATATTTTTGACGTCCAGACCAGCGCAGTTTCAAATGTTGGCAAACAAAGAAACAAATGCTAGGGACGCGATAAAATTAAACAAATGCTAGGAACGCGATAAAATTGTGCGATAAGCAGCCATGATTGGTTGAAATACGTCCTTTCGTACCGTTTTATTGGTCAAAAGTAGTATGACATAGTAAGGATGTAATAGTCTTTGAAATGCAATTTGATAGAATTGTTATTGTCCTATTTATTTATTCGTTTATTTAGATCATACATTTATAAAATGCAATCTTTTAGGTATAACAGGGTAGTGTAAATCAACTATAAAATACAGCAAGCCACATTTTGCTTTGTATCTCATCAACTTTTAAAAGCTAATTATTCGAAATATATAAGACATCATAGGAACTCTGATGAATAAAGCCAGGATGTTTGACAAAATGCCTCTTTTACTGGGTGGAAGTAAATCATTATTTTCATAGATATAAATGTGATTTGGGGTAAATCAAAGTGATGGGGGCCAATTTTTATTTTGTCTTTTTTGCCCTTTTAAGGCGTTTCTTACAAAGTCAATAGTAAATGACTTTTTTGTCATTTTAAAGCAATATTTCTTGTTTATTTCCAATTTTCTAATTTATTGTAATGTAATGTGTATGGAATTTAAATATTTGAAACAATGACTAACTCTACTAACAATAGTAAATAAAAGTAATTTATTTCGGTGTTTAATCTGCTAATAATCGTGCTTTAATACTATTGGTGTAATATGAATAATGATCGACAATCCACAGTCACAAATATAATATTGTCATATCTTCACGATACCAACAATCAGCCTTATAATTTAAAATATTAATCTCGTTTTCATAGAAGCTGTCACGCAGTATTTTATATTTTCAAATCTTACTGTTAAAATTTTGTGCTAC
Source organism: Periplaneta americana (assembly GCF_040183065.1). NCBI lineage: Eukaryota > Metazoa > Arthropoda > Insecta > Blattodea > Blattidae > Periplaneta > Periplaneta americana. The sequence goes on from NC_091130.1 coordinate 16,686,559, forward strand.
ACGTGTTTATTATTGTAGGAGAAAGAAATTTGAGTGAGGAACATTTTTGGGTGACAGAATGTACAAGATCGGTTAGCTATAATCCCGTCGCTCTTATTTCCGGCAGCCAATCACGTTGCAGGTCGGCTACATTTAAACGTGTGCGTCTTGTGATTCGCTGATGATGACGTTATGCATTACCTAAGGCTCGATAAATACTTAATATAATCGCCAGCCATTTTGGCTCTTTCTTTGGCGTTCGCAGAAAGCACACGAGGACGTTATTTGCCGCTCAATTATTTGCTGAATTACAGTGCGTTTGATTTATTATCATAGGAGCTACGACATGATAATGTTTAACGGTGTGGCAAATAGATTCCTCATCTGGTAGCTCGGCAACGAAAGAACAAAAATGGCGAACGATACTACCTACCTAGTCTTTATAGAGCCTTCACTTCCTAAGACGTAAGCAAAGGAGGAGAAGTCACGCCGGGAATAACAGCGTCGCGACTATAGAATGCCTAAATTCAGTAAACCGTTGCAAAGTAAACTTCATGCTTACGTTAGTGAATTTGGTGCCCATGTGTTTTCAACCGATGGAACAGTTTTGTTATGAAAGGTTTGTGAAAAGACAGTTAATCACGAAAAAAAAAGTATTTTATAAGTCAACATGTGTCACCTACGAAGTAAAAGTGTGAGTTATATTGATATAATTTGAATTTATTGCTATATTATGCTTTCTTAAAATGTATAATGCCTTTTTCAATTTTTTTTTTGCATTTTTATCGCCTTTTTTGCCTGCCTATTTTAACCGTTATGAATGCCTAAACATTCGGACTCTACTGATGAACATAACGTGTAGCGAACCTGTAATATATAGAATGACCGGCCATGTAATGTCGCCTTATATTAGTTTCATACATTCCACGTATAAATTTAGAACAAATAAGGCATTGGATGTTGCCCACATGCTCGCGACAAAAGAAGTTTCTTCCCACTCGAAATAAATTTCCTTTTTCTGTACACCGGTCCAGGAGAACACGCCTTCGACACAGACATTGTCAACAACAGCAAGCTCTGTCTCGAATAGCCTACTCACCCTCCGCCGCGCGAAGGGGATGGAAGGAAGTACATACTACGTCAATGTTACGTAGTATACCCACAGTCCAATATATACAGTCACGAAACTCAACAGTTACTAAATATTCAAACATAAATAGTTGCTCACCACCAGGATCGCTACTATCGCATCATCACAGACTCTTTCCCTAACAGACGATAAAAAGTATTGTACTTTCGATATCGTGTTCTTTTGAAAAAATTAACACCTTTCTTCCACTATTGAAATATGAAATACATAAGGTGTATATATTATTTTCATAAAATATATATTATATTCTATAAACTCACCTTCCTGGATCTTTCGGAAGAAGGATAACTGTAACCATTATTTTTCTTACAATTTATAGTGCTACAAACGTCTCTTTGTCCCATATTATTATTCAAATTATTGTATTTTAGCCATTTACAGTTATTACAACCGATAACGAACATTTCACAGTTTACATAGCTTTTCACAAAAATGCGAAATACGGCACAGTCAATGCCTTTCCAATCTAGACCAGGCCGTAATGTTTGTTCGGGTTTTCTATTTCAGTGTATGGAGCTCAGTGAAATATTAACTTATAACTTTATTGCGTATCATTGCTAAGCTTTATTTAGTGTAATTTGTCCATAAGTTCCGTTTACTTCTTGTTGCATAATATGTTGCAGAAATAATTACAAAACTGTGTTATTTTAATGTGAAGAGAATTTTACATGTTAACATAATCTGTTCGCGTCAACATTTTAAGTTTAGAATGGAAGCTATTTTGAGATTTAATAAAAAAGAATTTACATTGTGATTTCAATTTAGCACATCTACCTGTCTTAATTTTAGACAAAACACTTACCATACCACTCCTATGAAATTAGTGTACGTACAATTGTGTTACTTCGTCTCTTAAGTAGTACATAAATACAATAATTCAGTACTCAATTGTAGTATTAAAATACAGACTAATTGAATATCCGGGGTATCATACGTGACATTATGCTTAATTATAATGTATATTTGCGAATTTAGGAATATAAGTTAAATATAGTAAACATGACCTATAATTTTCATATGAATGGCAAGGTATTGGAGATCACTAAATTCAGACAGAAAGGGGCAACAAGTACAGTAAACATAACCTATAATTTCAACGTATCTAAATGTCTGTGCGGTGCAATTGAAAATTATTGAATCGTGCATAAATAAATGTACAAGAATTTCGCAATATTTAATCGAAATAAAGACAGGTATTACACATAAGAACAACGTAATTTTCACACCATAAATAATATCACACCTTAACTCGCAAGTGAATTATGTCTGAAGTGTCTCATAATCATTGTTTTTAATTTTTTTAATGGAATTACATTACATTTTAGGGAAACATATATTACTGTTTATGCATTCCAACTAATTTATATGGTTGAAACGCCGCCCTTCGTGATCGGGATAAGCGAGTTACATGGTCTGCCTTAAGGCCTGTATTAGATCAAGATGGCTGTGGCACAGTCTATTGTTCCTAGTACTCACAGCGCTTCAAGCGGCTAGCAACTATCGCGAGAATTGCAAAAAATCATCCCAAGCTTCATGACTGTATATAGTAGGCTGTGGTATACCCCTTTCAACTCTTTCCAGGGGTTGGAGTTAAAACTGCACTTTTGGACGCCTCTGTCCTAAACTATCGTCAAGAACCTGCATAGTTGTCGCAAGATAATTTGACGAAGACTGCGAAGAATAGAAACAAGAATAAAAATGTAAAAGGCAACACGTACAGCAACAAGTAAGAGCTCTATTTGAAAACAATTGTGCTCCCCTTGAATTGGAAAATCAAAGATCGTGCATTATTGAAGAGTGTGGGAAGGCAGCTAGCCAGAAAGCTTGTCCAGGCTGTGTTGAACACCCCCTAGCGTTATCTCCTGTGACCACCGTTGCTGTGATAGCCCCTCTTTACATGGTAATGGCTAATTTATTATATCTTTGAAATGGCTCGTTATACGGAAATTTGTTACAAGGCATAAAATCCTAATGGGACCTTGCTTTGTCTGTACCTCTGTTCTATCCCCTTACAGTCACTGAAAATAATAGCATCATTTAAATTTCATTCTTTAAGCAAAAATTGTTCGAGTAGAATTAATAAGTTTCTAGTTTACCAGAGATTGAAAACTACTTCACACCCAGTCACATTTCAAGCCTTTTATCATATTTTTTTCTATGTGGGAGAAAATATTCTAGTCTGAAGCTATAGTCTAGATGGGACATGAATATAAGGCAGGGGAGGTAAATATGATCCAGTTCACTCCTTCCACAATATACTGGGTGTTCAGTTCAAAATGTGTCATGGCTCGCTGTATGCCGTCATGTGGCTAGCCGATGAGCCTAGAGAATTCAATCTTCCTACACTTCCGCAGAGGTGTATAACCTAAGAGGCAGAGAAGTTGGCTAGCATGTACGGCTTTCATTCTGAAGAGTACATACCGATACGTACGGTAACGCCGGTAGTGGCAGGAATGTGAACTGTTTGGAAATACGTACTGCCGGGATATGGGGAGAGGGTTAAGACGATTACTTACGTATTTGTTGAGATTAACTTCGACGGTCAACATGGATACGGAGCATTTTATTTGTGTTGTGGAATGTTACCGTACGCAACCGATGATAACAAATACCCTGCGTACGACTTGCCGACGCAAAACACAGTTCGAAAGAGGTTATGGTAGCACACAGACCGTACAGACTGCCATCTGTTGCTACGACGTTCAAGTTATACCGTACACGTTCTCAAGTTCAGATTGTAGAATGCCTTAAATAATAGGCAACTTCTCTAACATATAAGCTGAAACTCGCTTCAAATCGGTGACCCAACAACAGTGACGTCATGACACACTTTGAAATGAACACCCAGTATATATTTTTTAGTGGGTTATTGTACGACGCTTTATCAACATCTAGGTTTTCTAGCGTCTGAATGAGATGAAGGTGATAATGCCGGTGAAATGAGTCCGGGGTCCAATACCGAAAGTTATCCAGCATTTGCTCATATTGGGTTGAGGGAAAAACCCGGAAAAAACCTCAACCAGGTAACTTGTCCCGACCGGGAATCGAATCCGGGCCACCTGGTTTCGTTTTTCTTCTGACCATACTTTATAGTGGAATCCGTGCACTGCGAAATTAGTTACCGAGTGTATTAGTTCATATCCACTTTTTGTCCAGTCTATATTACCGCACATTGTGCGATTTTCCTATTATTAATATTACAATAATGTCAAAAAGAGGAAAAAGCGTGGCAGTGACTCTACCAAATCAACGTAAAGCGTGCTGCGAGAGTGGGAATAATTTCCCCTACTGGCGTTCTGTTCTTTCAGATTTAGCCGAAAGAAGATAATGAAACAGGAATTATGCTCACGGAGACAGCAATTATAACTAGAATAGTAAAATTACTAGGAGTAACTATTCTTAAGCATACATTTCAAAGTGACATTCGATTTTCGGAGTTAGTACTAATCATTTCATATGGGCAAACAAAATACATTTTTAGGTTAGGTCTTGTAAATCAATTGTTCAGTGATACCAGTGAATTTCATACTGCCAGACAAATACCTAACATGGTAATCCCTTTCTCGTACAGTTTGCCTACGAAAATATGTTACACATACTTACTTACTTACTTACTGGCTTTTAAGGAACCCGGAGGTTCATTGCCGCCCTCACATAAGCCCGCCATTGGTCCCTATCCTGAGCAAGATTAATCCAGTCTCTATCATCATATCCCACCTCCCTCAAATCCATTTTAATATTATCTTCCCATCTACGTCTCGGCCTCCACAAAGGTCTTTTCCCCTCTGGCCTCCCAACTAACACTCTATATGCATTTCTGGATTCGCCCATACGTGCTACATGCCCTGCCCACCTCAAACGTCTGGATTTAATGTTCCTAATTATGTCATGTGAAGGATACAATGCGTGCAGCTCTGCGTTGTGTAACTTTCTCCATTCTCCTGTAACTTCATCCCGCTTAGCCCCAAATATTTTCCTAAGAACATTATTCTCAAACACCCTTAACCTTGTTCCTCTCTCAAAGTGAGAGTACAAGTTTCACAGCCATACAGAACAACCGGTAATATAACTGTTTTATAAATTCTAACTTTCAGATTTTTTGACAGCAGACTAGATGACAAAAGCTTCTCAACCGAACAATAACAGGCCTTTCCCATATTTATTCTTTGTTTAATTTCCTCCCGAGTGTCATTTATATTTGTTACTGTTGCTCCAAGATATTTGAATTTTTCCACCTCTTCGAAGGATAAATCTCCAGCTTTTATAGTTCCATTTCGTACACATATGTTACACATTATTGAACTATTAAGAATAACCTTCCAACATGAAGGTAAAAGTAAATAAGTTATTCAGTACGTAGATCGTAATTTTATTTCATACGGTGATATCTGGTAACAGTTGGCAACACTGAAAAGACGGCAATATTTGCTGTTTAGGAACTGTTCTTACGTGACCCTCACTATACCTGCATATACGTCCATACATTTTAAATAGAGGTCGGTTTGTCAAGAGTCAACCTCGTGTCATTCTTTGACATCATACAAAGTGTGTTGTGTTACGTCCATTTACTCTAAATACAGAGGTCGCTGTAACAGCAGTCAACTCTCTACCACCCTCTCACATCAAACGACGCGTGCTGTTTTAGTCGCACACAAGTTCATATAGTCTAAACCAGGTATGCTCATTCTCTGACTCCTGATTACGTTCTGTAATCGCAACCTTCGAATGTAGAGCGTGCTGTTCCTCGTTCGAAGCTCGACGGATGACTGCGGAAGGCAGTTCAAGTACTTAGTAAACTTAAGAACAGTGCGGGACAATGACACAGTCAGAACCTTCTGTAAGCAAACGATCATTCCGTACAGTGTGGGAGGAAGACTATTTTTGTTGTGAAAACGTAAAGTGTTTACTATGTTGTAAGGTATTGTCAGGAATACTACTGAGCAACATAAAACATAATACACTCTGCCATCCAGAACATGCCGAAGTGACAGGGAAGCTGTTTTCTGTAATATGTATTCATATATCAACATTATTATTGTTATTATTATTACTAGTACAATTATTGTTATTGTGGTGATTTTATTCCAACAGAAATACATGTTATGATAAAATAATTTTTCAGGGGTGCATCGTGCACTACAGTTTCAAGAATTGAAAGCACTTCATGATACACCAAACGTTGAAGAGAATCGAACAATTCAGAGTCTACGTTTAGGTGCAAGTTGTGCAGTATGTTGGGAATTAGCTAAGGCACTAAAAACCCTTGTGAACTTGTAAAGAAATCTATGGTGCCTGAACAAAATATAGTTAATTACATCTCACTACTGGAACAGCTCAAATGTGAATTCACAGAACATCGATTTAATGATTTTAGACGTAGGGAAAGTGATATTAATCTTTTTGTTAATCGTTTCATAGTAAATTGAGTACAATCCGTGAGAGTGCAGTTCTAGGACGAGTTAATTGATTTACAAAGTCACGTAGAATTCAGAACTAAATGCGGAGAATATGACTTGCCAAACATAGAAATATTAAAAAGTGAACAAAACGCAATATCCCAAGATGAGCTAATTCGCTGTCACTCGAAATATGTGTGCAAACAATTATTTTCGAGAATGAAGGTTGCTAAATCCAAAAATCCAAACATAGATCTCGATTAACAGATGACAATCTTTTGTGCATTGCAGTAAATTCGTTGGAAATAGATTTCCAATTATTTGCAGAAAAGAATAGGCCTACACATGTTGAATGTGGAATATGAAAATAACATTATCTATGATATAATAATATCATAACTGTATAAAATATAATAAATAATGTAATAACTGAATATTTCCTTTTTCAAATTCAGTTTATTATCCGTATTTGTAAGACAGTGAGAGCGATGCCACGGGCGGTGCTGCATTGTAGTTGCGGAGCCCAGTTCGTACACTGTGAGTGTTATGCAGTGCAGCATCATCCGTGTAATCGGCGCTTTTACAATTTTGAGCATACCTGGTCTAAACATACAAGTCGCTCTGCCAGTAGTTAATTTTTACAGAGTTTTAAGAAAAAAGATATAATATTTTGAGAGGACGTAGTATGCATAAAAACAATAAAAAAATTATATTAGACATGGGTCCTAAAAATATATTTGAAGAAACAATAACTGTGAAAGCAGTATTGTAAAAAGAGCTAATCTTTTTGATTTCAGCTCTTCGGTCGTTTCTTTTCGGGTATGTTGTATCTACCTGTTTACTCTTTTGTTTACTGCATTGCAATAAGAAACGAGCAAAGAGCTCACTTTAGAAGATACTTCTGTTACAATACCAATTTCATAGTGTTTGTTTCTTCATAGTACATTATGCAACGAGCCTATAATGGTACTAATTAAGAAGCGAGTACGTTTGTTTATGAAACGAGCGCAAGCGAGTTTCATAATTTTCATACGAGCGTCTTAATTACCATTATAGGCAAGTTTCATACGACTTTTTATGCTCGACCATATTTCTAACTTGAAATTATTCATAAGTATTCATGTTATGGTTATGAAAGTGAGGAGCGGAATTGACCTGAATTATGAGATGTTCGCAGACGCGAAAGTATTGATTTTTTCCGAAACATAAATGTCATTGACCTTGATATAATCTAGAGAATAACATGAACATTAAGCTTGATATAACCTGGAAATTGATTTAGAATTGAAAAACGAGATGACAAATTGAATTTATTTTAATATTATTTACAATTAACGCTAATTATTATAGCAACAGAACATAACTTTCTTGGATTTCCAGCCTACGTGACGTTTTGCTAATTGTCTTTCGATTGCATATCCGAGAATAATCGATACTTGCGGTTTTATAATGGTACAATGGTGATTTCTCATTCGCTGAACAACTGAATTATAATGAATAGGTGTACTTTAATGAGGTGCATTAAACCGCTAATACCAGGTGTATAATTACTACATTTCGGCATGGTCGAGCATAAAATATATTAATATTCATACCCATGTTTATTAGATTTTTTCTCGTTTTTATGAATATTATCTCATTTCAAAATATAACTTTTGTTTTCTTAATTCACACTACAAGATAGTTGTTTATCAAATATATTAATTTTCAGACTCATGTTTGTTAGATTTTTGTATTGTTTTTATGAATATTACCTCGTTTCAAAACAGGCCTATTATTTTTTTTTTCTTAATTCAAACTAGAAGATGGTTTTTGTCACAACACCAATTTAGCAGTTTTGTTTCTTCAAATAAATTAAATTCCGGACCCATGTTTATTAGCTGTTTTCCTTGCTTTAATGAAAATTACCTCCTTTCAAAATATTATTACCGTTTCATCTTAATTCAAACTAGAAGATAGTTGTAGTTGTTACAATAACAATTTCACAATTCTTCTTTCTTAAAATATATTAATTTTAGAACCACATTTGTTGGACTTTTTATTTTGTTTTTATAAATATTACCTCCTTTCGAAATATTAAAATCGTTTCTTAACTCTAATTGGAAGACAGTTGTTGTTACAATACCAATTTCACAGTCCTTTTTTCTTCAAATACATTAATTGAAGCGGTGAGATCAATAACCATTCAAGTCCACTTCTGGTCATTCATTTTTTGCAAATTTGAAATTAAATTTTGGATATTTCCTCAAGTGTTACGACTTTAAAAGTTGGTATATTTTTTTGTCTTGATCTCTAAAACAACCAGAAATATTGCGTGTAAAAATAATAATTAGATAAGAAATAAAAAAAAAAGTTTTTTGCATTTTTCTCGAAACTTGTGTATATATGGCCTTGAATGGTTATTGATCTCACCGCTTCAATTTTAGGACCATGTTTTTTTAGACTTTTTGTTTTTGTGTTTTCTTTAATATTACCTCCACTTAAATGATAATATATTTTTAACTCAAACTAGAATATAGTTGTTACAATACCAATTTCACAGTTCTTGTTTCATCAAAGATATTAATTTTGGGACCCATATTTATTAGTTTTTATGAATATTACCTCCTCTCAAAGTATTATAACCTTTCTTCTTAAATCAAACTAGAAGACAGTTGTTATAGCAATACAAATTTCACAGTCCTTGTTTCTTCAAAAATATTAATTTTGGGACCGTGTTTACTTGTTTTAATTAATATTACCTCTTCTCAAAATATTAGACCCTTCCTTCCTTAACTCAAACTAGGAGATACTTCTTGTAACAATACAAATTTCATAGTCCTTGTTTCTTCAAAAGTATTAATTTTGGGAACCATATTTATTAAACTATTGAAGTTTTATCTTATTCTTATGAAAATAGTTTAATTTGTTATTTACGACGCTTTATCAACTGCTATGGGTATCTAGCGTCTGAATGAGATGGTGATAATTCTAGCGAAATTAATCCAGGGTCCAGCGCCGAAAGTTACCAAGCATTTACTTTTAATGGGTTAAGAGAAGATCTCGGAAAAAAAATCTCAAATAAGTGACGTGTCTCAACCAGGTTTTGAACCCGGGCCCGCTCGTTTCACCGTCAGCCATGTTAACCTCTACTCCATAGCGGTGGACCCCTCTCAAAATATTAGACCCCTTTTTGACACCTTGTATTTGCGAACATATGTAAGGTAGAACCAAATTTGTATTTGAGTCTAAAATTTTTAGGGACTAGCTAGGTTGTGTAATTAAAAATTGTTGGAAACGAGTATGGTTCAAGTTCAGGTAGAAATGGAACAGACTTAGAATACGTTCCTATTTTCTACAAATTCTATTCGTTTGTAATTTAAGTTCTGAAATAATCATATCGACAGAATTTGATTCAGCATTACAACAGAATTACCCGAGTTTCACAGCCCTAAATCATCCTTCCGACAGATACACTTTCACGAGCGTCAGAAGCATGCTTGAATTATGTCTAAACTTGTAAAATGTATTTCACATAATAAGATGTGATAGATCACCTTTCACTTTCGAATTCAATGCACAATGCATTGCAGGGAGACGAAGGGAAGAGTTATGGAATCCTTTCGGAAATATAAAATTTATTTCGTAAAGGATATCAATTTCCTGAGAAGACCACTTCTCTGACATGTATACTTATTCTCCTAAAATATTCAACATTAATCAAGTGAAAACTCGCAAATCAGAGCTTTACGCAGTGCGTCAATTTATCGAACATCATTTCACGTTGAAATGAAGGTAGGAGATGTCATCGTAATCCCCGGAGTTTCTGGTAATCCTTCTGTCACCATCATGACGCCTTCAATCATGCCCAATCACTCTATTGATACTCTGTTTGATACAATTTATTTAAGAGCTTATAACAAGTATTTATGTTCAGAGATATTCAAAGTTCACGTTTAGAAGTAAAATAAGCAAATCCAGTTTAAATTTGTGCCAGAAATATGAGAAATCTGTTCGTAAATAAAAACACACACTCACACAATTTTATCGAAGCTGGATAGTGTGAAAACTTGTGGTTAAGGATTTGTATGACAAACGAAAGAATGTAGAGGTCAGTAGGTCTAAGGATTTCAAGTTTAATGACAGAAGCTCCAATTTTGTAAGTCTAATGACATTTTGTCTTCGGAACCAAGTCTAATACAACGTAGTCCAATTTACAAAAATGTATAATACTATATAGTCTAACCTGTAATGACGTCTAATACTACTATACAGTACTTGCTTACTTACATACTTACTGGCTTTTAAGGCACCCGGAGATTCATTGCCGCCCACACATAAGCCCGCCATTGGTCCCTATCCTGAGCAAGATTAATCCAGTCTCTACCATCATATCCCACCTCCCTCAAATCCATTTTAATATTATCTTCCCATCTACGTCTCGGCCTCCTCAAAGGTCTTTTTCCCTCCGGTCTCCCAACTAACACTCTATATGCATTTCTGGATTTGTCCATACGTGCTACATGTCCTGCCCACCTCAAACGTCTTGATTTAATGTTCCTAATTATGTCAGGTGAAAAGTACAATGCCTGCAGCTCTGCGTTGTGTAACTTTCTCCTTTCTCCCCTAACTTCATCCCTCTTAACCACAAATATTCTCCTAAGCAACTTATTCTCAAACATCCTTAATCTTTGTTCCTCTCTCAAATTGACAGTTCAAGTTTCACAACCATAACAGAACAACCAGTAATATAACTGTTTTATAAATTCTAACTTTCACATTTTTTGACAACAGACTAGATGATAAAAGCTTCTCAACCGAGTAATAACGTGCATTTCCCATATTTATTCTGCGTTTAATTTCCTCCGGAGTGTCATTTATATCTGTTACTATTACTCCAAGATGTTTGAATTTTTCCCCTCTTCAAATAATAAATTTCCAACTTTTATATTCCCATTTCTCACGATATTATGATCACGAGATGTAATCACATACTTTGTCTTTTCGGGATTTACTTCCAAACCTATCTCTTTACTTGCTACAAGCAAAATTCCCGTGTTTTCCCTAATACTTTTGTGGATTTTCTCCTAACATATTCACGTCATCCGCATAGACAAGCAGCTGATGTAACCCGTTCAATTCCAAACCCTCTCTGTTGTCCTGGAATTTCCTAATGGCATATTCTAGAGCAAAGTTAAAAAGTAAAGGTGATAGTGCATCTCCTTACTTTAGCCCGCAGTGAATTGGAAAAGCCTCAGATAGAAACTGGCCTATACGGACTCTGCTGTACGTTTCACTGAGACACATTTTAATTAAACGAACTAGTTTCTTGGGAATACCAAATTCAATAAGAATATCATATAAAACTTCTTTCTTAACCGAGTAATATGCCTTTTTGAAATATATGAATAAATGATGTACCATTATTATTATTATTATTATTATTATTATTATTATTATTATTATTATTATTATTATTATTATTATAGACCCCGTTATTACAGTAGTACCGGTAGTACAAGGAGTAGTAGTATATACTTCAGTAGGCCTAATTATATCTGCACTAACCTATATAAAATATTCAGTAATGGTGGTTAGAAAAACTAGAAAGCTACTGTCTACCCTAGTAATGAAGAGCAAACTTCGTTATTGCTTGGTTACTCTTTTGTTTATTGTATTTCCGATATGATGTTTTGTACCTAATGAGATAAAAGCAAAGAGCTGACAATAGAAGATACCAGAGGTCTGCATCGGACATTTTCGCTCGAGCACCAAGTAGTTCATAGCATACTCCGATAGGTAGCGCACATTCATGATGGGTAAAATTGTCGCGAGTGATAAATCCTCGAATGGTATAAGCCGAGCGTTAGGCATTCGTTATTGTTACAGTGATGAACTGTGCAGCAACATTATAGATTTAGAAAGCATGATGGAAATATTCAGATTGTCAATTAATATAGATAAACACAATATAATATTTGTTACTCAGTCAAATGACAAATCAATGTTCCAACAGCAGCGGGTCGTCTCACGTCTACATAACTACTTCAAACATAGGATGTTTTATAGTGATCTATACAGTTGCCACGTTCAAACGACACATAATTCATCACTTATTGGACTCTACTGAACAAGAGTTCCACAGAATATTATGAAGTTTAATTACAACACTACGTGGTTTTTAACATTATTTAAATTTTATGACTTGTAATATTACATTTTAATTATGGAGATGTTTTGTACATCATTAATCTTAAACAGCTTATCTACCACCAATGTAATGGCTACACAGTTTCATATTGAGATATTGTATAATTGTGCCTGAAGATGCCTGAATGGGCGAAAACGTTTTGCAATTTGTAATTCATGTATATAAAACTTAATGACCATATAATATAAGTCATTATTTTACATTGATTTGTCATTTGACTGAGTAACAAATATTATATTGTGTTTATCAACATTATAGATGTTTATCAACAGTAATCTCACGAGAGGTTTTGATTTATCTAGAGAAAATCAAAACTCGAGTGGGATTTAATTGACTATTACACGATTAGAAGAAAGTATATAAAGATTATAAGTAACAAAGTACTCCAATACAATAAAATATTAATTGACTTACGAAAATAAACCTGTCTTCAAATGAATTATTGCACCATTACGCTAGATGGCAGTTGTGCCAACTATGGAATCTTCATTGAACTCTGTAGACGGTTACTAGTCAAGAAAGCTTTGTTGATTCAGTTTCATTTTTATTAAGACAGTTGCATTCCACTTCAATTATCCGAATCCCAGTAATCAACGTCACTTGACAGATGATTGTCAATAAATCTTAATATTAAATAATCTCTGATACGTGACTATCCATAATATCATATAGCAGAAGCTATAACATAACCTAACTAATATACACAAGTGTTAGAAAAGTTTTAATTAACGACGACGACATAAAAAATAAACATGAATAATTTTAAAAGGAATAATTATTGAATGTACAATTTTCAAATTTGAATGTGGTTGGTGGTTCAATTGATATTGTATTGGACGTGTGCGTAATAGAAGTGGAACTCGTTGATTTAGGCCTACATGGTGTATTCAACTTATTCAGGATTTCAGAATGAATAATTTTAAAAGGAATAATTATTAAATGTACAATTTTCAAATTTGAATGTGGTTGGTGGTTCAATTGATGTTATATTGGACGTTGCGTAATAGAAGTGGAACTCGTTGATTTAGGCCTACATGGTGTATTCAACCTATTCAGGATTTCCGAATGGTGCTGTTCATTTATTTGTAAATCGGATTTCAGAAGATGGATAGGTATGATCAGTGATTTTTATTAATTCTTGTTCTTGAATGCCAATGCGAGTCATATTTAAAACTGCTGTGCATCGACTGGAGTGGTTTATAATTGTATATATATTTTTCACGTCCAGACCAAATGTTGGCAAACAAAGAAACAAATGCTAGGGACGCGATAAAATTAAGCAAATGCTAGGGACGCGATAAAATTAAACAAATGCTAGGGACGCGATAAAATTGTGCGATAAGCAGCCATGATTGGTCGAAATACGTCCTTTCGTACCGTTTTATTGGTCAAAAGTAGTATGACGTAGTAAGAGTGTAAAAGTCATTTCAAAACTTTGCAGTGTTTAACTAACCTCTCCATAGTACAACTCAAAACTTGCTTTAAAATGTAATATAAATGTTGTAGGTAAATGTTCCCCCCACCCCCACACAGGAATGATTTTGTTTTTGCCATATCTGATAGATGTTATTAGGTGTAAATGTAATTATTATAAACGGACAACAAAACCACGATATTGCAAGAACTGTATCAAGTTTTCTAGTAATAATAATAATAATCTCTAATAATTAGTGCATCAATCTTTGCGTCTGTAACAGTTTTGCAGCATGATTATTCGTTTTATTATATTTTCTGTTCTAATATTGTTATTAATCTAATGGTATATCAATAATATTTTGTAAAACGTTTCTACATTGTCGCAGTACATATGCGGAACACTACGTATGGACCTATCATATTATATATGTGGTAAATCAAATATTAAATAATTATTAATTAGCAATAATAACTGTATATCGAAGTTTTTCATACTATTTTATTTATAACTTCATCTTACTGTTTTGGTACGTTCCAATAGACTATTCCATTAACGTTTGTCATGAACGCAGAAAATAAAGCCTTATTTTTACCGTGTGAGCAAAACATATGTGTATCTTATCTGTCGCCTTCCATACAAGATAAGACATGTCGGTGAGATGACCTTGTACTGCGCTTCTATTTATTACGAGCGTATCACGACCGATCTTATCTTGCTCGAGGGTGCGACATTCTACCGAGTTCAAGAGAGCGATTTAACTCCAATGCAGCACTCTGGAAGATACACTGTTCTTGCAATACCAATTTCAGGGGCCCTCTTTCGTAGAAAATTTAATTTAGGACCCATATTTATTAAATTTTCTTCTTGTTTTGATGAATACTATCAGTATTAAATACTTTTTTTAATGAAAATCAAATTGAGCATCCGCTATAATGTTGATGAACAAGTATTAATATGTCAGAAGATACTATTAATTTCAGGACCCATCTTTATTGGACTTTATTTTCTCAAAATATTGAATGCTTTTTATAACACCCTGTATAATTGACCTTCGTATGGAAGGTTCTTTCAGAGGTAAACTTAGTTATATCACCTTGAAAACTGGAAAGTGAAAACACGGCGAGGTAAGGTTCCCTGAGCTACTCTATTACATCTTCTTGTGGGATATTGGATTTCCATTCTACATATGAATTCTGTACGGTTGGTTTGGCCGCTGCAACAACGGAAAGGAGATTGTGCATTCCCCATCATGAATACAGTTTCGATTCTTTCACATGAACGATTTCCAACTGGCTATAGCCTACATGTGCGCGAGGAACCTGCATGAACAACAGAGTGATAAAAATGATACATGTTTAGTTCATTTATTTCCGACGTCGATAAATAAATGCAGTCCGTTTGATTGATTCTCGGGTGATATGTCCGTCGTAAAAAAGGTATCAATCAGTATTTGCGAAAATTTAAAAACTGCGATTTCACTACCATATGGAAAAGATTTCATCTCATGAATATAGTTCCCCATTCAAACAAACTGTCACGCAGTTCAGTTTCAATTAATACAACTCAACGCTTTTTTAAAGTCGACCTTTCAGAAACGCAGCAAAAGTGACATAGGTGGTTAAGAGGTCTTGTACGTTAACACACAAAAATCATTATACATTTTCTGATATTCAAACTGCAGACTAAATACACAAAATATTGCAGCAGTGATTTGATGTAATTTTTAATATAAAGTGTTAGTTGGGAGGCCAGAGGAAAAAAAAAAGACCTTTGGGCAGACCCAGACGTAGATGGGAGGATATTATTAAAATTGATGTGAGGGAGGTGGGATATGATGATAGGGACTGGATTAATCTTGCTCAGGGTAGGGTCCGATGGCGGGCTTATGTGAGGACGGCAATGAACCTGCGGGATCCTTAAAAGCAGTAAGTAAGTACCGGGCCCTGGCATCAATATATTATATCGGGCCACGAGATAATCTCCTGGAATTTGTCATTTTATTTTTCTAAGCATTTATGACGAATGAGTATTTTATAGTGGAAATATTCAGGCCTATTTATTTATTCATTTATTTACTTATTTATCTATCCATCTATCCAATCTAATCTATCTAATCCAATCTAATCCATATAATCCAATCTAATCTAATCCATCTAATCAATCTAATCCATCTAATACAATCTAATACATCTAATCCATATAATCCAATCTAATTCCATCTAATCCAATCTAATCCATTCATCCATCTAATCCACCCACCCATCTAATCCACCCACCCATCTAATCCACCCACCCATCTAATCCACCCATCTATCTATCTATCTATCTATCTATCTATCTATCTATCTATCTATCTATCTATCTATCTATCTATCTATCTATCTATCTATCTATCTATCTATCTATCTATCTATCTATCTATCTATCTATCTATCTATCTATCTATCTATCTATCTATCTATCTATCTATCTATCTATCTATCTATCTATCTATCTATCTATCTATCTATCTATCTATCTATCTATCTATCTATCTATCTATCTATCTATCTATCTATCTATCTATCTATCTATCTATCTATCTATCTATCTATCTATCTATCTATCTATCTATCTATCTATCTATCTATCTATCTATCTATCTATCTATCTATCTATCTATCTATCTATCTATCTATCTATCTATCTATCTATCTATCTATCTATCTATCTATCTATCTATCTATCTATCTATCTATCTATCTATCTATCTATCTATCTATCTATCTATCTATCTATCTATCTATCTATCTATCTATCTATCTATCTATCTATCTATCTATCTATCTATCTATCTATCTATCTATCTATCTATCTATCTATCTATCTATCTATCTATCTATCTATCTATCTATCTATCTATCTATCTATCTATCTATCTATCTATCTATCTATCTATCTATCTATCTATCTATCTATCTATCTATCTATCTATCTATCTATCTATCTATCTATCTATCTATCTATCTATCTATCTATCTATCTATCTATCTATCTATCTATCTATCTATCTATCTATCTATCTATCTATCTATCTATCTATCTATCTATCTATCTATCTATCTATCTATCTATCTATCTATCTATCTATCTATCTATCTATCTATCTATCTATCTATCTATCTATCTATCTATCTATCTATCTATCTATCTATCTATCTATCTATCTATCTATCTATCTATCTATCTATCTATCTATCTATCTATCTATCTATCTATCTATCTATCTATCTATCTATCTATCTATCTATCTATCTATCTATCTATCTATCTATCTATCTATCTATCTATCTATCTATCTATCTATCTATCTATCTATCTATCTATCTATCTATCTATCTATCTATCTATCTATCTATCTATCTATCTATCTATCTATCTATCTATCTATCTATCTATCTATCTATCTATCTATCTATCTATCTATCTATCTATCTATCTATCTATCTATCTATCTATCTATCTATCTATCTATCTATCTATCTATCTATCTATCTATCTATCTATCTATCTATCTATCTATCTATCTATCTATCTATCTATCTATCTATCTATCTATCTATCTATCTATCTATCTATCTATCTATCTATCTATCTATCTATCTATCTATCTATCTATCTATCTATCTATCTATCTATCTATCTATCTATCTATCTATCTATCTATCTATCTATCTATCTATCTATCTATCTATCTATCTATCTATCTATCTATCTATCTATCTATCTATCTATCTATCTATCTATCTATCTATCTATCTATCTATCTATCTATCTATCTATCTATCTATCTATCTATCTATCTATCTATCTATCTATCTATCTATCTATCTATCTATCTATCTATCTATCTATCTATCTATCTATCTATCTATCTATCTATCTATCTATCTATCTATCTATCTATCTATCTATCTATCTATCTATCTATCTATCTATCTATCTATCTATCTATCTATCTATCTATCTATCTATCTATCTATCTATCTATCTATCTATCTATCTATCTATCTATCTATCTATCTATCTATCTATCTATCTATCTATCTATCTATCTATCTATCTATCTATCTATCTATCTATCTATCTATCTATCTATCTATCTATCTATCTATCTATCTATCTATCTATCTATCTATCTATCTATCTATCTATCTATCTATCTATCTATCTATCTATCTATCTATCTATCTATCTATCTATCTATCTATCTATCTATCTATCTATCTATCTATCTATCTATCTATCTATCTATCTATCTATCTATCTATCTATCTATCTATCTATCTATCTATCTATCTATCTATCTATCTATCTATCTATCTATCTATCTATCTATCTATCTATCTATCTATCTATCTATCTATCTATCTATCTATCTATCTATCTATCTATCTATCTATCTATCTATCTATCTATCTATCTATCTATCTATCTATCTATCTATCTATCTATCTATCTATCTATCTATCTATCTATCTATCTATCTATCTATCTATCTATCTATCTATCTATCTATCTATCTATCTATCTATCTATCTATCTATCTATCTATCTATCTATCTATCTATCTATCTATCTATCTATCTATCTATCTATCTATCTATCTATCTATCTATCTATCTATCTATCTATCTATCTATCTATCTATCTATCTATCTATCTATCTATCTATCTATCTATCTATCTACCTATCTATCTACCTACCTATCTATTTATTAACGCATTCGCTTATTGATTTATTCTTTTTTCATTTATTTATTTGTTTCTTTGTTCGTTTTGTTGGGTCGGTTCGCTCTGTTCGGGTTGTTCGTTTTTGTTCGTTTAATTGCTAATTCATTCATTTTGAGCGACGGATATAGTTTATTTTCTTCTTTGCAGTGGCGAGTCTTAAGGTATGGCTACAATTTGAATTTAAAAATTGGGGGTGGGTGGGGGTGAAATGGTGGAACATAAAATCCAATCAGCAGTGGTTCTGAACTTCCCTCGCGAAAACTGAATAGAAGTGTTTTTCTTCAAAATCCAATGCCCTGCACATCTAAAATTATTTAAGGTGAGAGGTTCTGAAATGAACACACGGCGCAATATAAAAATGACGGCAAATGTTCTACTTTTGGGTTCGAACTAGGAAATGGAAGTTCATCTTGTTATTTTGGTGGGTATCAAATAATTTGTCGTAATTTTTTGTGTCTAAAAAATAGTCAATGAAAATAAATACTCTGAACAATCATGTGGTCTGTAACATGATGAAAGGAATGAAATGTTACGAAAGGCGATAACCATGTAATGAAAAAATATGTGCCTTTTCGTGACTTTTTTCTTTTTTTTTTGACAAATCAGCAAAGTTTTTAATTACCACCGGCACAAATTTGAACCTCTAAAAATAAATGTACTTACTTACTGGCTTTTAAGGAACCCGGAGGTTCATTGCCGTCCTCACATAAGCCCGCCATTGGTCCCTATCCTGAGCAAGATTAATCCATTCTCTATCATCATATCCCACCTCCCTCAAATCCATTTTAATATTATCCTTTCTACGTCTCGGCCTCCCTAAAGGTCTTTTTCCCTCCGGCCTCCCAACTAACACTCTATATGCATTTCTGGATTCGCCCATACGTGCTACATGCCCTGCCCATCTCAAACGTCTGAATTTAATGTTCCTGATTATGTCAGGTGAAGAATACAATGCGTGCAGTTCTGTGTTGTGTAACTTTCTCCATTCTCCTGTAATTCCATCCCTCTTAGCCCCAAATATTTTCCTAAGCACCTTATTCTCAAACACCCTTAACCTGTGTTCCTCTCTCAAAGTGAGAGTCCAAGTTTCACAACCATAACGAACAACCGGTAATATAACTGTTTTATAAATTCTAACTTTCAGATTTTTTGACAGCAGACTGGATGATAAAAGCTTTTCAACGGAATAATAGCAGGCATTTCTCATATTTATTCTGTGTTTAATTTGCTCCCGAGTATCATTTATATTTGTTACTGTTGCTCCAAGATATTTGAACTTCTCCACCTCTTCAAAAAATAAATTTCCAATTCTTATATTTCCATTTCGTACAATATTCTCGTCACGAGACATAATCATATACTCTTTATCTCTTTACTTGCTTCCAGTAAAATTCCCGTGTTTTCCCTAATCGTTTGTGGATTTTCTCCTAACATATTCACGTCATCCGCATAGACAAGCAGCTGATGTAACCCCTTCAATTCCAAACCCTGTCTGTTATCCTGAACTTTCCTAATGGCATACTCTAGAAAAAAAAATAATAAAAAAAATAAATGTAAGCTAACACAATTTTTATATAGTTAAGATCTGAATAAGGTAAGCATGAGTTATTTCGCAGGAAAGTAGGCTATAAGATATTCAGTTTATTGTGTGAATCTCGATATTGTGTAAAAAGATATGAGCAAGGCATCACGTACCTTTTAAAGCCGAACAAGAAACACGTGTTACATTCCGATCAGATGGGTTTTGCGTTTAAAAACAGCCCTCAAATTTATAGTCGAAATGATTTACTGCTGGACATAACCACCTCGCATGCAGCGATCTCCCAAAAGTGGCCGTTAAGCAAACCAGTGGGCCGTGCTGTCTTGCTCTGTGTGTACTATAATTCACAGGGGCTGATTTTTAATCCCGGCACACAGAAACAGTTCAGGAACTTGTACAGCAATCGAGATGGCTGGCTAAATTGCATGTTGTGACGTGTGCCAAGTCTATTATTTTTCCCCCCTGTCACTCCTAAACGCCCATGAAAATGATTGCAAAGATAATTTTGTAATTACGGACAGGAAACATGTCCCCTGCGCCTGTCAATGAGGTGGAAATGAATATTCCAACTCTGCGCGCCTCTAGCAATCCAAGACGCTCCACATTCGACAATCACTAATTGGAAACTTTGATTACGAACAGGGTGCGAAATAAAACACTGTGATTACCACGCAGTCAGCTTCGGAGGAAGAGCGTTTCAATTCTCACGTTCCTATACTTTGTTATGCTTTTATAAATAAATAAATGAATGAATGAATGAATGAATGAATGAATGAATGAATGAATGAATGAATGAATGAATGAATGAATAAGCAAATAAGTAAATAAATAAATAAATAAATAAATAAATAAATA